>NC_085862.1:2435606-2448106 GCF_034702125.1 Engraulis encrasicolus
AAAAGGTGGGATGGAAGGAGGGAGGGATGGAGGGAGGGAGGGAGGGAGGGATGAAAAGAAAAAAATAGAAAAAAACAAAACAAAACAAAAACACAGCTGGAAAGTTAAAATGAATGAGTGTGCTTGCCGGTCTCTGTAGGCCAGAAAGGAGAGGAGAGGAGGAGAGGAGAGGAGAGGAGAGGAGAGGAGAGGAGAGGAGAGGAGAGGAGAGGAGAGGAGGAGAGGGGAATTAAACGCTGATTGACTCGTGGAAAGCCTCTGCTTCACTGAGCTGCGTTCTCTCTCTCTCTCTCTCTCTCTCTCTCTCTCTCTCTCTCTCACACTCACTCACTCACTCAGACGTGATGCCACAGAGTTCACCTCCTCTGTGTCCACATTGGCCGACAGTCACAGCTTATAGACCACAGCATTCATCCAGTCTTTGGCTTGGGCGTTTCGTCCACAGTTTGCTTGGAGAATTCACCTTCAATCTCATTTTACGTATGTAGGCTATAATTCTCAATGTGTAAAGTGACATTACAGTAACAGGCAGCATTGCACATTAAGACTGGAGTTACGTTCTTCACGTTAGCGCTTAGCTTACATAGGCTAGGTGACTAGTGGAAGACCAACAGCAGTTTCGTTGTGTGCAGTGTTCACTTGTGTGCTGTGGAGTGCTGTGTCACAATGACAATGGGCTTTCACTTTCACTTCACAGACGACGGAATTATAAAATAGGCTATAAATAGATCTAGCAACATCATATTTCAATACTACAGTGTTGCTTTCTTGCTTCAATTTTAACATCCAAGCAATTCAGTGTCAGACTAAAGATCGTTTTAAGGTAGAAGATCTGGTGGCAGCCATGTTTGTTTTCAGGTTCACCGTTGAGAGGGAGGTGGCGCACAGCATTTTGGGTAGCAGGCAGCAGACAAACCACCATCCGATGCTGCCCTAAAATGTTGCCATTACGCCCCCACAATTCAGGCGACTGCCAAAGGAGGAAATGCCACTCGGAATGGAATGGCACTCGGAATGGAATGCCACGCGATGACTCCGTGCCCATTTAGCCAACTGAAAGAACGGCGGAAATTTGCCATTTTGACCACAGCTGCCCTCTATGCCCCGCGGAGAGGAGAGGTCAGATTTTGCGAGCGTGGTTTCCTGGCCATAGACTGCCGAAGAGGCAGAGAGAGTCTTCAGTCGCCTACTTAATTGCGTATTTACTATAAGTATCAGAGGGCTCTGTGGCACAGCACGCTAATACTAAACAGTGTTGCCAGATTGGGCAGTTTTCTGCCCAATTGGTCTACTTAGGATTGCCGTCTACGGGGAAAAAAAAAAAACTCCCAAATTTTGGTCATAGAAACCAATTGAATTGGGCGGGATTTAGTGCTTCCAGGCGGGTTTTGAGAATTATTTGGGCTGGAAATTATCAGCCTCATCTGGCAACCCTGATCCTAAGGTTCGAGTGCAGCCAGGGAGTGCGTTTTAATATGCGACCTTGCCTCCTCCACTTGCGCTTGTCTCCTCGTCCCGCCTCCTGGCCCCTCCTCCGTGGAGAAAACGATAAAGTTTCCCAGCTGTCAGCCTCGCCACAACAACTTTTGAGGGACTGTTTTTCATTCACCATCCCAATTGCAAATGAGAAAAAGACTCTACAGTTGAGCTTTTGCAAGATATTGAAATATAATGCTGTTGTCAGTGATGTCATCATGACGAGAAGCAAGTGGAGGAGGCAAGTGGAGGAGGCAAGTGGAGGAGGCAAGGTCGCATATTAAAACGCACTCAGTGTTATGTCTCAACACTGCCCCCCACACACACACACTTTGCCCTCCTGCTCTCTTCCTGTCACACTTTTCCTGTGAGTTCCTTTATAAGTGTTGTTGCATATTGCATCACAATTTTTCTTCATGTTGTATACAATCAATCCGTTCTGAAATACAGCGTTTGCAGACAAACAAGTCACTCACCCACTCAGTCTCACACAGTTCCCCTACCATCCTGTCCCTCCCCCACCTCTCTGCATATTGCTTCACAATTTGTCTTAATGTTGTATACAATCAATCCCTTCTGAAATGCAGCTTTTGCAGACAAGTCTCACACAGTACCCCTTCCATCCTGCCCCCCCCCTCTCTCTCCCTCCTCTCCCCAATTGATTCTATTTCTGCTGTTGGTTCTCATGCCACGCTAATTGCCCGAGTGGAGAGGTTGACTGCTGTGGTTCAGCCACACATTTGGGGGGCAGTGGGTTCAGACTGGGGGAGAAATAGGGCCCGGGCACTTTTGGCTTAAAGCTTTGGCTTTATAATTAGGGGCGCAGAACTGACTCACCGGTGGGCCCCGCAACCCTCGTGGGCCCCTATTTTCAGAAATGTAAATGGGCATATTTTTCAACATTTCCAGGGCCCACCGGGAAATGCCCGGTATTTCATTCATTTCATGTATTGTTTATTTAACAGGGACAGTGCACAACATACAATTGAGCCATATTATAGCCCTAAGGCTAATTTTCATCTGTAGTCCCTGGACAGGAAGGTGTTAAGATAAAAAGGGATTAAAATTAATAATGATACAAAAATGTGACAATAATACAATGGGTGCACTATTTTCCTATTTGCAAATGGGTCTACATTACATTACAAGGTCAAGTACTTAAAATATAGACTAAAAAAACTACTACAGCAAAATACACTAGATATATGATAAAATAAACAACAAGACACAAAACACAAGCTCAATGACTACAAATGTCCACAGTGCTTCCCGCTACGCCGGATGGCCAGTCCAGTCCTAAGTGGGTTTGCAGGCCAGCAGGGCAAGGAATGTCCTCGGAAGTCATCGCCCCAGGCATGTGGCACGCATAAATGAACAAAAACACACACACACACACACACACGTACACACACACGTACACACACACGTACACACACACGTACACACACGTACACACACGTACACACACGTACACACACGTACACACACACACACACACACACACACACACACACACACACACACACACACACACACACACACACACACACACACACACACACACACACACACACACACACACACACACACACACACACACACACACACACACACACACACAAACTTGTACAATGGAGGAAATGTTGGGCCATTGGCTGTGTGCGGACAGAAGAAGAAAGCTCTGCATTTAAAGGTGGCAGAATAAATGCATAAAATGCTGCCTGCAAAAGTACATTTTACCCAATTTTTCAAATGACCCCATCCATCTTTCAGAGGACTTTGTCCAGGGACCAGCTAGAGCTGTCCTGACCATACCATAATACTACCATTTCCATTTTGTACGCCAAAGGTAAAATAACTTCAGTCAGACAAAGGTAAGCTTTTGACTTTAGAGCTAGCTAGATCAAACAATAATATCACTATGATATCAAACCCCAAAACCTCATCTTTGTGTACGTGCTGTGATATGACTCAGCAGCGGCCGCAGTGTGAAGTTGAAATCTGCAAAGCATTCTGGGATTGAAGCCGGTGGCCGCTGCGGCACTGAAATGTCAGCGGCTCGTAAGTCGTGTGCGATCGCTTACACTTATGAGTCACCGCGTTGTTGGCCTGACTAAGAGGCAGTTTTTCATGTGGTAACATTTAGCAGAAAGGTTTCGTTTCAAAGTGAGTTGGGGTTTGACTGAAGCCCCTCGTCTGTTCTGAGGAACAGGGCCTAAGCTGTGGAGAAGGATCAACTGAGGTGAGACCGGACCCCAGAGGTGGACTTTCTATTAGGCAAACCTAGGCAATTGCCGAGGGCCCCGACCAACTCTGCCCTCCATAAGGGGTCAAAACTATCACAGAATTCGCAATAAACACACAAAAAATAGTTCTGATCTTAATTTTTCATTGATGTAAAGTTATGAAAGATATACAGTATAAGAGGCAAAACAATAAATTAGTACATTCCATGGCAATTGGTGATGCGTTTATAGAATAACTTCTGAGGTTTCCATGTCTGTTTTTGCCTAGGGCCCTAAAATGGCTAGATCCGCCCCTGACCAGACCATTTTAGTGCAAGAACAAAAAGTCTTGTCCATGTATGAACAGCCTTTTTCATTCTGCAACACGAGAGAGAGAGAGAGAGAGAGAGAGAGAGAGAGAGAGAGAGAGAGAGAGAGTGAGAGAGAGAGAGAGAGAGAGAGACAGAGAGACAGAGAGACAGAGAGAGAGAGAGAGAGAGAGAGAGAGAGAGAGAGAGAGAGAGAGGAGAGAGAGAGGAAGAGAGAGAGAATGAGAGACAGAGAGAGAGAGAGGGAGAAAGAGATAAAGAGAAAGAGAGACAAAGAAGGGAAGATAGAGACAGAGAGGCAGAGTGGCAGAGAGGAAGAGAGAGAGAATGAGAGACAGAGAGAGAGAGAGGGAGAAAGAGATAAAGAGAAAGAGAGACAAAGAAAGAGAAAGAGAGACAAAGAAGTGGAGATAGAGACAGAGAGGCAGAGTGAGAGAGAGATAGAGAATGTAGTAGGAGGGGATGGTATTGAAAGGAGGGATGAATAAAAATGAGAGAAAAAAACATGTGTGCATGCTCTTGTGCCGTGCCATACACACACAGTAAACACTTGCACACGTGCGGGCCGCACCCAGGCCCTGTGTCAGGCTTAAGCCAACACACACCCCTCCCCTGTGTGTGTGTGTGTGTGTTTGTGTGTGTTTGTGTGTGTGTGTGTGTGTGTGTGTGTGTGTGTGTGTGTGTGTGTGTGTGTGTGTGTGTGTGTTTGGGGTGGGGCGAATTACACAAACCTCTCCCACAGCTAGCTAAACTCGCCAGGGGAGAAAGAGCTTTGGCACGGCTAGACTGGAGCACAAACACACACACACACACACACACACAAGCACGTGCGCATGCATGCACGCATGCACGCACGCACACACACACACACACACACACACACACACAGTAAGCAATGACAAACCCAGAGCCTTGGAAACTGTGGAGCTGAAGGGGAAAATAAGATGACAAACAAACCGTCATCCTCATAACATGAAGTCAGGGAATAGTGGACAAAGAGAGAGGGGGGGGGCGTGGGGGGGGGGTGTCATCCAATGGTGCTGTAACCAAAGAAAATTGTCCAAGGAGGGGTGCAGGCCTAACTCAAGAGCCTCTAAGAAGTTCAGACAGTTCACAAACAAAATGACATGTTCTACAGTATATTTAAAATGAGTTAATACAAGTGTTAAAGGAGTTCTGTTCTAATACGGAACTACTGAGGTGCCCAAACGCGGGTGGTGGCTATGGCTGACGCGCTAGATGTTGCCTAAAGTCAGTGGCTAAGCTACACTGTTGACTTACTGTGAATTAAAGCAAAACGCCTGTAAACGGTCTTCACGTTGAATCAAGGTGATCCATTTATTCCAAACGAAAGCCAGCACAGGTACAGAAGTCACAGGCCGCTAGCGTTGCCTTAGCGGTCAAAACCCTTTGCCCTTCCGGGTAGGACACCTGACCAACAACACAATGGTTCCTACCTTTATACTTGACAAAAGTAATGGACATGCGCCACCCAGTGGAAAACAAAAAACATGACACCCAAAAGACACCATACATTTTGGCTCCTACACACCGGCCCCTAATTGATGATGGCAGGAAGACACAGCAATTCAAATAAATGAAAACAAAAAGGAACCAAAATGTAGGAAACACCAAGTGATAAGTAAAATGTAACAACACATTCAGAATCATACTCCATGTACTAAGCACAGTTTGGTCACAGGTCTTTCAATGATGTTGGATTTTGTCTGCAACCTGGCTGATCGCACAAGGCCCTGCCTATCAGGAAATATCCCTAGCACTCTGGCAAGGGGCCAAGATCCACGGGGGGCAGAGGCATCCATGATGACAACTATGTCTCCAGCTTTCAGACTCCTCCTCTTCTCATTCCATTTCTGTCGTTCTTGGAGCAGTGGCAAATATTCTCGGACCCATCTCTTCCAGAACAAATCCGCGACATATTGCACTTGTTTCCATCTTCGTCTGACATACTGGTCATGAGGCTCGAAGACTCCTGGTGGCATAGCGGGCTTTCCTTTTAGCAAGAGCAGGTGGTTGGGCGTGAGCGGTTCCAGATCAGTTGGGTCATCTGAGAGCTTGGTAAGAGGTCGGTCGTTCAAGATGGCTTCTGCCTCGCAAAACACTGTGTGCAAGGAGTCATCATCCAGTGTCTGCTGACGTACCACTGAACTTAGGACCCTTCTCACCATGCGGATCATCCTCTCCCAGACGCCACCATGATGTGAGCCTGCTGGTGGGTTGAAGCTCCAGCGTATTCCAGCTTGTGAGAGGACTCCTTCAATCCGCTGGTGGTTGAGCGCAGCCATCGCTTCCTTCAGTTCCCGGTTCGCTCCAATGAAGTTGGTACCGTTATCTGAGATCAGGTGAGTCACTTGCCCTCTTCTGCTTATGAAGCGCCTCAGAGCATTGATGCAGGCATCTGTTTCCAATGAAGCTGCCACCTCCAGATGTACTGCTCTGCTGGCTAAGCAGGTAAATATGGCTCCATACCGTTTGCAAGTTCCTCTTCCTTTTCTTACCTCCACAGGACCGAAGAAGTCTACCCCAGTGTTGGTAAAGGGGGGCAAGTCTGGCTGGATCCGCACCTCTGGAAGATCCGCCATCTTTTGTTCCAGGAGACGGCCATGGTAACGTTTGCAGAAAGTGCAATCTGAGATTACTTTCCTGATGGCTGCATTGGCTTTAGTAATCCAGAACTTTTTCCTCACAGATGACACAGCATGTGCACGACCAGCATGACCTAGGCTCTGATGGACATGTTTGAGGATGAGTGCTGCGAGGTGCTGCCCTTTGCTGAGGATAATAGGATGTTTGGACTCCTCTGGCATCGCTCCTCTACTCAGCCTTCCTCCAACTCTTACTAGGCCATCGACCAAGACTGGGTCAAGCTTGTACAGGGGACTTTGGCGACTCACTGCTGCCTTTGCGGAGGACAGCGCAGCAATCTCCTCCTTGAACTGCTGCTGCTGGGAATAGCGCACTACTGCATTCTCTGCCTCCAGCATATCGTCTACTGTTAGGATGTTACCCCTGGGTGTCACAGCGAAACTTTGGCCATCAGCTTTACTCGACTGACTTGCCACAGGCCCCTTTAGCTGTTTTCTCCAGCGAGCCTTCTCCAATAGAATGGCCTTCAAACGTAGAAACCAAGCAGCTGCTTTCTTGAGCCTCTTCCAGTCAGAGAAATAGCTAATGAGCTGGTCAGTTGGTGTAACAGCATTGCACACGTTGATGGCATTCGTGGCTGCCTCTCTCTTCACCTCCTTGTCATCAGCACTCAGGGAAACGTCACAGACATTGTTAGGCCAGTCCTCCTCATGCTTCCAAAGAAATGCAGGCCCTTCCCACCACCTACTGGTCTTCAGGAAACCTGCCACCCTCAATCCCCTTGACGCGTCGTCAGCTGGATTGTCTTTGGAGCAGACATGCCTCCATTGCTTTGGTTCTGATGACTCTCTGATAGTGGAGATCCTGTTGGCCACGAACGTGTGAAATCTCTTATCCTCGTTCTTAATGTATTTGAGGACTGAAGTACTGTCCGTCCAGAAGACAGAATCCTTGAATGTCCACTTCAATTCTTCCTTCAACATCGAGTCCATCCTCACAGCGAGAACTGCTGCAGTCAGTTCAAGCCGGGGAATTGTCACTGCCTTCAGTGGTGTTACTCTGGCTTTGCCAAGGAGAAAGGAGACCTGCACTTGCCCTTGCTCATTCAACATCCTCAGGTATGTCACGGTCCCATACCCAGCTTCGCTGGCGTCGGCAAAATGATGTAGTTGGGCTTGAGCAACCTTGCGATACGTCGCTGGCTTGACACACCTGGATATCTTGAAGGTGTTGAGCAGCTCCAAGTCCTCCAGCCAAGAGTTCCACTGGCATGAGATGTCAGGTGGCAAGCTATCATCCCATCCACAACCTCTCCTGCATAGCTCCTGTAGCATGATCTTAGAAGGCAGCGTGACTGGGGCCAGGAAACCCAGAGGGTCGTACACTGAGCTGATGGTGGACAACATACCACGTCTGGTAAGTGTCTGCTGCTTCAGTTCGATCTTGAAACGGAATGAGTCAGTTTCCACACACCAGAGTAGTCCTAGGGCTCTCTCGACTGGCAGTTTGTCACCGTCAAGGTCCAGTTCCTTTAAATCCTTAGCCCTTCTTTCTGCTGCAATGGCCTGCAAGACAGCACGACTGTTGCTGACAAACTTCTCCAGGGTGAAGCCTCCCTTCTGGCACAGTGCAGTCAGGTCCTTGATGGTCTGAATAGCACTTGCTTCTGTGGCAGAGCTTTTCAAGTAGTCGTCGACATAAAAGTTTTCCTTGACGGATTTGCATACAGCAGCGGGGAATTCAGACTGGTGGTCGTCAGCGGTTTTCCTCAGTGCGTAGCTAGCGCAGCTTGGCGAGGATACAGCACCGAACAAGTGAACGGTCATCCTGTACTGTCGCAGCTCCTGAGTGATGTCTCCATTCGGCCACCACAGAAACCGGAGGAAATCTCTGTCTTCCTCTGCGACCTTCACCTGATGGAACATTGCCTGTATGTCACCCATAAACGCCACAGGTTCCTCTCTGAAGCGCAGCAGGACTCCCAGTAAGGAGCTTGTGAGGTTAGGCCCCTGAAGCAGTTCTTTGTTCAAGCATGCACCTTGGTAGGTGGCACCACAGTCGAACACCACCCGAAGGGTACCTTTCTTTGGGTGATGGACTGAGTGATGGGGAATGTACCAAACTCTACCAGGTTCACCTTGACGATTTGGCAGCAGCACAGGTTCTGCATAGGCGTTGCTGATAAGGCCATTCACAAAGTCAGCATACTGATGGTGCAAGCTTGGGTTATTGAGGAACCTTCTCCTCAGGCCCTGCATCCTCTGCTTCACTGCAACAATGTTGTTGGGCAAAGACACTTTCCTCTTGAGCGGCAACTTCAGGCAGTACTTTCCATCCTGCAGTTTTGCTGACTGGTCCATTGTCTCCATAAACTTGAGGTCATCTCTAGACATTTCCTTTTCTTCCGAAGCCCTTTCCGTGAAGTCGTGGTTGTATTGACTCACAAGCATCTGTTCAAGTGTTTGAAGTGAGATGCGGTTCACTGTGGCGGAGGGTGTTGGCGCGCCACTGCTTCCACTCAGAGGCCCGTTTACAGACCAACCTAGGACTGAACGAGTCGCAAACGGACTGTTGTCGTGGCTATTGATGACCTCCCAGGGCTCTAATAGTCTGGGTGCATTGGTGCCAATCAACAGGCCAACATCCGCCTTCACATTTGGGATGTGCACCTTTGACAAGTGGGGCCACCTAGCCAGGTCCTTAGATGTGATCATGTTTTCCACAGTGACCGGCATTTTCTTCTGTGTGAATACCTCGGGCAGGGGATAAAAATTGTCACCGTTCACCCCTGAGACCTCTAGACCAGACAGGGTGTACGCAGAAACAGCCTTTTCTTGCCCCATTGTCCTCAACAGGAGGCTGGTTTTCTTGCCTGTAAGATTGAGTTTTTGCATGAGGTGTTCAGAGCAAAATGTAGCTGAGCTACCAGGGTCTAGGAAGGCATAAGTTGTTATGATGCGGCTTCCCTTGGCAGACTTCAGCTTCACAGGTAGAATGGACAGTACACACTGGTCTCTACCGGCCCCTGCATGCGCACATATATCGCTGGAGGACTGCTGGGTGTCCGCAGAATCTTTGGACTGTTCTGGGGTCTGCTGCTGTTTAATATGAAGCACAGTTGGATGAGACTTTCCACAAGTTTGACATATCAAGCGCTGCTCACAGTCTTTGCTCATGTGTCCAGTGCGCAAACAGGCAAAGCAAGCTCCCTTCTGCCTCAGGAGAAGAATTTTGTCCTTGTGCTTCTTGCCTCTGAACTGCCTGCATTCCTCCACCAGATGGCGACGATCACAGCACAGGCATTTCACTTCCTCCTCATCCTCATCTTGAGTCTGGTCCTGGCCTTCATCAGACACATCCGTCGCAGCAACAATGTTTCCCCTTACGCTGCTCCTAGGCTGGGGCTTGAACTTTGACAGCGGCCTAGTCATAGGTGAGGCGGAGGGTGGATCCTGTATATCGCCGAACAAGGGGTCAGACAGAATTTTGACACGTCGTTCAATGAACTGCACCAGGTCAAAGATGTGAGCTCGGTCATGCGTTTTCTCCATAATGTCATGAGCTGTAGTGCGCCACTGTTCTCTCTCATTTTAAATGGCAGCTTTGAGAGAATGGTCCTCATGTTTACAGGCATGTCCAGTTCCTGTACATAGCTCAGCTCATGCATGACGTTACAACAGCCACGTAAAAACAAAGAGTAGGCCTGCAGTGCCTTCGTATCTTCTGCTTTAACGGCTTGCCAGGCCAAAGCCTTATTCATGTAGGCGGTTGCCAACTTGTATGGGTTGCCGAAGTGCTCAGTGAGGAGGCCCTTTGCCACTACATAGCCACGCTCGGGCACCATATGCTGGCAGCTGCGCACCAATTCCTGGGGCTGACCTGTCGTGAACTGCTCTAAATAGTAAAGGCAGTCTCCTTTGCCAGCCTTACTCTCCACACCCTGTTCGAAGGCCTTCATGAAGGGCCGAAACTGGAGGGGGTCACCATCGAACACTGGTATCTCTCTTGATGGTAGAGATGAGATGCGTTGTTCATGGACCAGAGCGGCTGTGATGTCATTTTGCCTTTGCATGATTTCCAGTAGGTCCGGTGAGTTTGCTGTGCTGTGCGAGGCATTAGTGATGGGAGACGGTTGCACAGGCCTCACATGCTGTGGTTGTGCAGTCCTTACATACTGTGCTTGTGCTCCATGTGATGCTCCATGTGATGCTCCATGTGCTGCTCCATGTGCTGCTCCATGTGCTGCTCCATGTGATGCTCCATGTGATGCTCCATGTGATGCTCCATGCTGTAGCTGAGGCATAGTGTATTGTTTCAGAACGTCATTGCACCACTGCTCCGTCTGTTTCATGCATGCTTCTGTTGACAGTATGTTGTTAGGTGGTAGTGGGCCTTTAACGGACAGGTGTGTTTTTTGCTGTGGTAGAGCAAGTTTAAATTCCATTGCATTGGGATTAAGGTTAGCCACTTTCACTTTCTCCTTCTGCAAGTACGAATTCATGCCATCAGAGGGCGCTGCTGAGTGACTCCTTCCGTCAGAGGCATGCAGCACTGCTAGCTTAGCTTCTGATGCCGCCAAGTCAGCATCCAGATCAAGCTGCTCCCTTCTCCTCCTCAGCTGTTGCTCCTGCTCCTCAATGGCATGTTTCTCCTTCAAAACAGCTTGGCGAGCAACCAGCGCCGCTCTGTCTGCCTGGGCCAGCTTCCTGGCTGAGTGTGTGCTTGACCTGCCACTATTACCACTTCTATGTGACTTCCTGCTAGCCACATTGGAAATGCTGTCAGTTGGGTTAATACCAGTGCCAGCTTCAGCATTTTCATTTACAGCTTTAGCCTCACCATTCACAAGCACACCTGCTGCATCAGCATCCTGCACAACCTTAACCTCATCATTCACATTCACAGGGCCCCTAGCATCAGTATCAGCATCAGCATTATTTTCAGTAGGCAAACCAGCATTCAAAACAGTAGGCAAACCAGTATGAACATTTTCAGAGCCCTTAGCCAGAAAACCCTTAATTTCAGAAATAGCATCATTGTTTGAGATCATTTTTGCTTTAAACCAAATATCATGCTTTTCTTGCTCTTCACCAGGTAACAAACTCAACAATGACTCATGAATGCGTTTTGCATCGTTACAGTTATCAACCAAACATTTTAAAGCCTTTTGTAATTGAGGAATGTCGTGCTTTAAACCGTCCACAGATTTCCTAATTACACTTGCATTGTCTAGTTTCAATTTTCTGTCTGCCTGCAAAGTCACAAGTTTATCAGTAAGAGCGTTTGCACGCTTACTTTGCTGATCGCCACAAACAACACTACTAGGTTTACTAGCAGCTGTTTGTTGTTTATCACGCACGTCCATTGTGGCGAGAGTTCAAAGGAAAAAGACGACAGTTCGATGTAGCCGGAAAAAAGTCGGCATAAACAAAAATCAGAATCAGTAACGCAACGCAAAGTCAATCAGTCCGAACGACGCACGAATCCCAAAGTCAAATGCCTACCGGCATTTTATGCAGTGCTTTTGTTTGGTACCCGGGTACTGTGTGCACACAAAATAAAATATTTAAATGGCCATTAAAGCTTGTAGCGCTACAATACCTCTTTCGTCGGGCGCCAGTAGTCATCAGCTGATGTTGACAGCTGCTCTCCTGTATGGTATCCACTCCACATCGAAACGAAACTCCTTATCATTGCCCACGAATCCAAACGAAATATCCACAAGGAAGGCTCTTCATGCTCCTAACTCCAATAGCGCAGAAGACTCCGACGTGCGAACTAATTACAAACTATCGCAGGGTTTTGACTAATGTTAAAGGAGTTCTGTTCTAATACGGAACTACTGAGGTGCCCAAACGCGGGT
>NC_085862.1:2453106-2455606 GCF_034702125.1 Engraulis encrasicolus
GCCCGGCCAAAGCTGTCGGCAGCCCCAGGGTCAGAGTTAGAGTCCCAGGCCCGGCCAAAGCTGTCGGCAGCCCCAGGGTCAGAGTTAGTTAGGGGGTCAGGAGGTCACGGCCGGCTGTCTCAGCTGCTCCTCATCCGACCCTTCGAGAGCTAGGCACGCACGCTTACTGGCCCCACGGCAGGACTGGGAGCACAAAAACACTCGGGCATTTTTTACTTAAACTCCCCTTCACATAGTACATACTATACAGCCTGCTTGCCTCAGTCTACTGTGTACAAGTATATCGACTACCGGGGCACTCCTCTAAACTGCCGGCCAGTTGCTAAGAAAAATACAAACTAAAAAAAAAAGAATTAAGGAGGTGCAGTGGTGTATAATGACAGGAGTGTCGATACAGCTCCTCTCTCTATCTCCCAAGCCATACCGCGCGAATAGACCAGGCGCGATGCGATTCAAGCGACAGAGTGCAGCAGCAAGCGATACGAGCGATTGAGGAGACTAGAGTATGTCCGTACAGGCAGAAGGCAAAGCATTCATGCATTTAGATTGGCTGTGGTCACTGACCTCTACACGGTCATTGGTTGGCGCGGCTTGTCGCCGAACCGCGTCATAGAAAGTTGAAAAGATTTCAACTTCAAACTGTCGCCCAGATTTCGCTCAGATCGCCGCTGGTGTATTTCTGCGGATACAAGGCTCTCAAGACCTAATATATACAGCATGCCCCTGTAAAGTAGAAGGAAGGAGGTATAATGGTTGTAATGACCCGAGTGTCAGTACAGCTTCTTTTACTATCTGTCACGCCAAGGAAGACTCTCGACCTGTGTGGACGGCATCTTCAAGAAGTTATCGAGTTAACAAAAGTGAAGTTCATTTAAACTTCACCCTGCTGAAAATTCACCCTGTTGTGGATTGGATCACTAAAATTACTTTAGAAACATTATTTTAGTTGTTGAAATAACTACTTATTGTTTCTTTAAAAAACAACTTGAGAGACTTCATAATAAAAGCGTAGGCTACATTATGAGTGCATCTTAATATGGGACCTTGCCTCCTCCACTTGCCTCCTCCACTCGCTTCTCGCCATGATGACATCACTGACAACAGCATTATACTTCAATATCTTGCAAAAGCTCAATTGTAGAGTCTTTTTTTCGTTTGCAATTGTTAAGGTGAATGAAAAATAGTCCCTCAAAAGTTGTTGTGGCGAGGCTGACAACTGGGAAACTATCGTTTTCTCCACGGAGGAGGGGCCAGGAGGCGGGACGAGGAGACAAGCGCAAGTGGAGGAGGCAAGGTCACATATTAAGACGCTTGTTTTATCCTTTACTTCCGTACGGTCTGTGTGTTCTAGTAAATGTTCCTATGAGAGCGCGGTGTGATCTTCTACGTCCAAACGTTCTCAGAGGATCAGGTTCCCCGCAGAGTCCAGCCGGCTACTCCGCATCCGGACAGGTCGACCGAGCCGTCTCCCACCGTCCCCCTCTCTCTCTCTCTCTCTCTCTCTCTCTCTCTCCCTCCCCCTCTCTCTCTCTCTCTCTCTCACACACACACACACACACACACACACACACACACACACACACTCACTCACTCACTCACTCACTCACTCACTCACTCACTCACTCACTCACTCACTCACTCACTCACTCACTCACTCACTCACTCACTCTCTCTCTCTCTCTCTCTCTCTCTCTCTCTCTCTCTCTCTCTCTCTCTCTCTCTCTCCCTCTCTCTCTCTCTCTCTCTCTCTCTCTCTCTCTCTCTCTCGACTGCTTGTTCTCGATCAAAAATATTTTGTTAGAGAGCGGGAGGGAGGGATCCCTTCTTTGCTATCGCTGAAGGCCTTAACACAGGAACCCCAGGGAGACGAGAGCAGAGAGCAGGGGTAACATGAAGCCACATCTGTGATGGGTGTCCTGTGGTCCTCCCCATGAAGCCTCCAGTTGCAGCACTCTCTCCCCAGTGTAGTTGGCTTAGAGAAGGGGTTCCCAAACTGGGGGCCGGGGGGGTCAGCGCAGACAGAAGGGACGTAGAGAAGGAGTTCCTAAACTGGGGGTTGGCGCAGAGAGAAGGGACTTTGAATAAAAACAAACAAAAAAAACCCCACAAGTTAGCAGTTAACATCATTCCATAAATTGGTTAGTAACAGCATTCACTTGTATGAATAATCATTTTACTTTCTTTTCCCTGTGAATTTCAAATTAAAATGAAGTAACAATATTTTTTTAAATATTTAAAAAAAAATTCATTTGGAATATGGGAGGATATAATAGGCCTAATGAATATTCTGCAAAAATATTCATTGATCCAAAAGGTAGTCAAAGCAGAATAACTTTGGGAACCAGTGGCTTGGAGAATAGTTCACTTTGGGATGCACTTCCTTTGACACTTCATCACCATCACTGTAGCCAATCCTCTCAAAAGCAACACCAAGGTTTCTGGAATCTTCGCAGTGGTTCATGAACTGAAGGGGAAAGTAACCACCTGTCAATGCGCTCAA
>NC_085862.1:2463106-2500438 GCF_034702125.1 Engraulis encrasicolus
TATGGCTGAGAGAAGTAAGGAAGGATGCCTGGCCATTAGTACAAACTAGAGTCGTGTCGTTCATGAACGAGTCGATTCTTTTGAACGGCTCCCAGAAGAGAAAGATGGGAACCGGATCACAGCTGGGGGAGCAAATCTACTGCTTTTTCGTTCATTTTTTTTCATTAATTTTAAGCACGTGACCTCGACGTGAGTAATTCAATTTGGGAAAAAACACAATGGTTTGCCTTAAAGAGTGGCAAAAACAGTCTTTAGAAGCAGGAGAATAATCAGTTGTTGTTTCGACAAAATTACCTAGAGGTGGAGTCAAAATATTACATTCTAAACACTGAATAAATAATTTTAAAAAGAGCCAAAAGAGCCAGTTTTTTTAACTTCTCTTTGAAACGAACGAGCCACTAAGATCCGGATCCCATAAAAGAGCCATAAATCCCATCTCTAGTCCAAACCACAACCACAAGCTTAAATACTCTCCATAGAGTCCAGGTTGAAACACTTTCCCTTTGATGTGCGCTACGGTAAGTATTGAACATGACAAAGTTCCTGTAGCAAAGCATAACATAGCCATCGCTGCAAACGCACCAAACACACCAACCAGTGGTTTTGGCAGAGGAGCATGTTTTTCTCCTTTCTTTCTTTCTTTCTTTCTTTCTTTCTTTCTTTCTTTCTTTCTTTCTTTCTGCCTTCCTTTCCCTTTTTCTCTCTTTTCTTTCGGTCTTTCTTTCTTTCTTTCTTTCTGCCTTTCCCTTTTTCTCTCTTTTCTCTCTGTTTTTCTTTCTTTCTTTCTTTCTTTCTTTCTTTCTTTCTTTCTTTCTTTCTTTCTTTCTTTCTTTCTTTCTTTCTTTCTGCCTTCCTTTCCCTTTTTCTCTCTTTGCTTGTCCCCCTTTTTCCTTTTATTTCTTCTTCTTGCTGCTTCTGGCTGGAAGGAAAAGGGCACTACCAGGACCGCAGGTTTGGCAGCGCCGGCGGTGCTGTGTCTGAGTGTGTGTGTGTGTGTGTCTGAGTGTGTGTGTGTGTGTGTGTGTACAGGTTTGGCAGCGCCGGCGGTGCTGTGTCTGAGTGTGTGTGTGTGTGTGTGTGTGTGTGTACAGGTTTGGCATCGCCGGCGGAGCTGACTGGCGTCTCAGGAGAAGATAAATAAATATTGGCGGTGGGTAGAGGAGGCCATTACCTTATTAGGGCTACTGGGAGAGGAGAGGGCTGTGTGTTTGTGTCAGTGTGTGTGTGTGTGTGTGTGTGCGCGTACGCGCGCGTCAGTGTGTGTGTGTGTGTGTGTGCGTGCGTGTGTGTGTGTGTGTGTGTGTGTGTGTGTGCGTGTGTGTGCGTGTGTGTGTGTGTTTGTGTGTGTGTGTGTGTGTGTGTGTGTGCGTGTGCGCCCGTGCGTGTGCGCCCATGCGTGTGCGCCCATGCGTGTGCGTTTTCATGCATGCGCTTGTGTATTGTCTGTGTTTTTGCACATACCGTAGTGTGTCCGTTTGCCTCAGTGTACAATTCTACAATATATTCACCAGATGCAGAGCCTTGTTTAATTTAACAACAAAAAGAGGAGGAATGTCTGCCAACTGAAATGCGGATCAGATTTGGAGGCTGGAGTTGGAGTTATGGTAGACTATCCTTCCTCCCAGACTATTTGTGTGCCTTGCATATCAAGAAAATAAGTGCCGGTAATGATGTACTTTTATAGTATATACCATATGAGAATTGCTGTATTATATAGATATTTCTCCTATGGGTAAGGGTGGCAAAGACCTACGGTACATGTTGTCCATCAGCTGTCAGTTTTGAAGTACCAATTGAAGTACTCAATGATTACTGAGCTAACTGTAATGCAACTTGTGACACAATTACTTGGTGAGGACTTGTTTGCAAATTCAGGAAAAAACAATTTACCTCTGCCTACTTACTCAACACCTACTTAGAAAACATTTCCATTTAATTTGAACTGAAGACATACATGTATATTGAGTAATCTGTAATGCCATTCTAAAGATGGCTGAAATGCACTCAATATGCACAATGCTACTTGTGAGAATGTAGAATTAGGTGATCTTATGGGTTCTTCATAAATATGGAGAAGTCCTGTCCTTTACCCTCTCTCATACAAATAAAAATATCTGTCAGGGAAATTAGAGGATGGAGAACCTGCTGCCTTGGACATCATCTTGCACTGACACTTCCCCATTCAGATGCTGCTCACCAAGCATTAGCAGCAGTCGTATATTCTCACCATAGTTTTAGTGTGGGAAATGCTCATTTGAATTCAGATTCAGAAAACAGCCAGTAAAATGTTGTTCAGTATCTGACTACTTGTATTGCCTCATCATGACTGATGAAACATTTGCTTTGATTTCAGTAGAAATGTAATGCATCGCAATGCATTGTAGAATTGAATCAAATCGAATCGAATCGCTACCTCCCGAATCGTAATCGAATCGAATCTTGAGGGCAGTGCCAATGCACACCACTATGTACATTTTTGTAGTTTCATCAATCTGGTCAAGCAGGCTACCACTGCCCTTTCATCTCTGCTGAGTTCCGGACTATATTAACATTGTCAGCTAAGTATAATAACAATGTAATGCATTACACAACATGACATATTGTATATGACAGTAGAAAAAAAAAATCTGAGGGCTCTTAGGCTAGAATTACAGCATATACCCTAAAGAAACACCATGCAAAGTGCTTTTCTGACTTCCGTAAAGGTAAAACCCTTAACAGACATGGGCTGCCATCTTGAAAGAAACAGTGATACTATACTGTATATTAAGTATAGAATGAGATAAAAGGAAGCTTCTGGTTAATTCCAAAGTTACAAATTTGAATTCTGCATCATGAAAAATGACTGATTTGACACCGATATCACCTATATCAGATAAATCATACAAGTGACGGCTGCCATCTTGAAAATGGCGGCCATCTTGAATATTCATGACAACTTTTCTATTATCCATATCACATTTACCAAGTGGTATGAATGGTAAATATGTCTAAAATATATTATATCCAAGAAAACTGTTGTTGCTGGCGGCCATTTTGAAAAATGGCTGCCATGGCCACCATGTTGAAAATTCACGATGGCTCCATATCCAGTTCTTTTTGGAATGCCTTTGGCTATATGTGTACCAATTTTCATGCTTGTATCACAAACTGAACGATTCCTTTATATTTTTGAGCTAAGCTATTAGACTACAAGCATTTGTGAAGTCCTCTCAAAAACATTCACTGATATTTTTAATTTGTTACAGTATATAAGGCGTACAATGTAATAGTATATAAAGTATTACATATAACATAATCTAATTATCAGTGCACCTACCGTATTTATGCATGAACATCTGTGTGAGTTTATTACACGTGTGTGTGTCTGTGTGTGTGCGTGTGTGTGTGTGTGTCCTGCATTAACATTTCTTTTTAAGTTTCGTATTCCCCAAAAATGCCGCCACAGCAATTCAAGCCGCTGAGATCTGTAAGTTCTGTGAGAGCGAGCGAGTTTTTTTCTAAAGAAATGAAAAGGTCGCCTTCAAAACCACAACCAGGCCTCCACCTCCTCTCCACCACATCCAGGAGGCACACAGACCTCAAAAGTGACGAATTACTGAGCACCACACACACCCTCCACCTCCTCCACACACACACACACACACACACACACACACACACACACACACACACACACACACACACACACACACACACACACACACACACACACACACACACACACACACACACACACAAACACACACACACACACAGCCAGACCAGAGACTAGACATGATTAAGAAGTTGAACACTTCACGACCACACGTAGGCAGAGTGTACACACACACACACACACACACACACACACACACACACACACACACACACACACACACACACACACACACACACACACACACACGTAGGCAGAGTACAGCCTCAGTGCTCGGGAATTGGGGGCTCGCTCAGTTTGAGGCGCGAGGACCCTGGGAATCCCTGCGACCACACGACTGTGTGTGTGTGTGTGTGTGTGTGTGTGTATGACGGGGCAACCACAATAAAAGAGGTGTAGACCCCAGCGACGGCGCCCACCACACCACAGAGAAAAGGTTACTGCCACACCTGAAGACCTTTTAACGCAGACTAAAGGTCAAATGTCAAGCTGATGTAAACATTTTTACTCTTGTGTAATTCAGGACACGATATTCTACATTTATTCGGCAAGTTATTCTGTTATGAATTATGATGACTATGTCTTAATGCTGTGATTTTGTACATTGATGATTGTAAGCTGTTCTTTTATGAATCTTTTATGAGTCACGATGACTTGCTGTGTCAGGCCACAAGACATACAGATGGATTTACAAAACCCTACAAGGAAATATTTTGGTCAAGGTAGTGAATTAATGAAAAAACACAAACCATCAAAAAGAAATAGAAAGCACTTCACTGTTCCACTTCAGAATGTACACTGTAAAAATCAAAACTTGGCATCAGTTACACTGACAAATGATTTTCAGTTGACAAAACAGAAATTATAAAGTTGCCTTTCAATACTCACAATTGACATTAATTTCAACCATTTTTCCGAGTTAATATTGTGAAATTGAATGTCTGATTTAACATAACCTTGATGTTGAAGTATCTTGATGGAACTTCAACTTTGAAGTAGAAAGCCCTGAACCGCGCATGCGCACGAGCAACATTTACAGCTACGGGGATTCTCCTGGTAAATGAAAAGGGCGGGCCAGACATTTCAAAGTGCTTGGCTTCGATTTCCATGGATTTTGCCACCTGAAGTCTACCAACACTTGATAAGGGTAAGATTAATTCTGTTCTATCAATCAAAAGTTCTGTGTATAATTTGTAGTCTGACACATGTCAGACTAGGCCTATATAATTTCAGTTTCAGTTAATTTCTTTTAAATGTAGCCTGGGCATCACCCATCAGGGTTGTAGCGTGTAACAGGTGATTAGCTAGCTAGCTGTGCATTCGTTCTCCGTCATCAATTGAGAGGCGCCCAATCTTTGTTTCCTACATTACAGTATTTTAAGCATCAAAGGAAACCACAATGTCTTTTCAAAAAGCCTTATGTGTTGACTATGGGATAAATGGGAGAATTGGAGTCCTCTCGTGCTAAGTCCCCGTCCTCTCCTTATGGCTAGTAGCCTAATGTCCAACAACTTGAATGTGTAATATTTGGCTTGATTAAGGTTAAATAAAACGTTAGGTTATGGCTATAACCCTCGGTTCTTTGATAACAGAGTGAGGTGTTTCACTATGGGATACGCTTGGGCGTGACCATCTATGGAAGCTCCAATGACATTACGTCTGTCAAAGACAGACAGTCGACGCAGTCGGGCTCCGCCCGCTTGGGGTGTCTACCCCCGTCGACACGCTGAGTCCAGCATTCTTAACGGTTTCTTCCCCACCTAACAACTAGTGCAAGGAGGGAAAAATAGGTGAAACACCTCACTCTGTTATCAAAGAACCGAGGGTTATAGCCATAACCTAACGTTCTTTTTCTAACTTCGCTCGGTGTTTCACTATGGGAGATATAGCCCACTCCCGGAATGCACGCTATGTAAAGCCCTTATTACAGTAGCATCGGTCAGAATGTATAGATCGCTGCTGGGGAGTCAGAACCTAGTACAGCGTGAGATAAGTGTCGGCCAGATACCTCTAGCTCATGAAAGCGGGCGAACGTGTACCCTGGGGCCCTGTTCGCTACATTGCACAGGCCTACCATTGGCAACCCCGTGGACAGTGCCCTGGAATTGGCCATTCCTGTTAATGCATAAGCTCTTAGGTCCCTAAGGGGCCGGCGAGACATTATTCTGATAGGCAACCGCTGTAGCTTTCACAATCCAATGAGACAACCCCTGACGTGGCAGTGGTAGTCCTTTATGGTGTGTGGCCGCCACAAAAAGTTGAACTCTGCTAAATTCTGTATAGTCACAGAGCTTTAACAGGACACACATAGTTGAGCTCCTGACCCTCCTCTGAGTGAGGGGGCAGGGTGCGGGGCATCCAGGTCCTTTCTCCGACATCTAAAGAAAGTCCTGCTCTGGGCACAAGTCTGTAATGGGGAGAAGACGCACCTTCTTCAAATCAGAGTCAGATTGTAAACCAAGAGGGCCTCACAAGGAAGGCTTTTAGTTCACTCACTCATTTCATGGTGGTTAATGCTGTATTAGAACAGTCTTGACAAGCTAAACTTCAAACCAGTGATTTGGAGGGGTGAGCGTGTAGCTCAACTTAACCAGAACTAAGTCTCCAAGGAGTACTACCCTGCTGGCTTGTACTCAAAACTTAAGTGGCTGGCTGAAAATGCAGCATGGTAAACTTTCCTATTGGGAAAGACTTTAACCCTGTGTATAAGATCCCGTAGGAAGCTAAGAAGCTGAACAACAGGGCGTTAGGGAGAAGTGTCTCCGTGTGCCCCATACCTTGAACACACGCCATTTATGACCAAGTATGAAGTGTGTATGCTGCTGTCGCCCCTAGTACAGTGTCGGTGACTGCTGGGAGAGGGCGACTGCGTCTGAATTCTACCTCTCACAGAATGAGCCTACCGGACCAGCCTGTCTAGGTGAGAATTATAAATATCGCTTCTTGTCTGAGAGGATCTCTCAGTAGAGGTGGGGCCCCTGAGGGCCCTCCGAACAACCTTACATCATCGTGACCCCATAGGGTGACATAATTGGGCCAACAAAATCAGTAGCAGGCTCTGTTGCCTGACTCTGACCAGTGTGGGGGTTATTATGCTTATTGGTGTGAATGCATAGAGCAGGGTGTTTTGCCCATAGCAATCTAGTGCATCTTTTATGCCAAGGAGGAATAGAGGGCACTGTGTGTTTCCTTACAAGGTGTAGAGATAGCAAAAACCTGCACCAACCCCTGCCCCACACAGCCGATGTTTGAGAGTAGAGATGATGTTCCCCTTGGCCCTGTTCTGCAGACTTAACAGAAACTGTGACCCAGCAATCGTTTCCTCAACCACCTACATCGTTTTGGAAATGTTTCAGGGCCCAGAACACTTAGCCTAATGTATATGGTCGCCCTGGACGTGCGATGGTGAAACCACTGCATGAACAACGTGGCCAGTAAGCTTTACTGTAAAAGCCCTTCATCATAGAGAGACACCTCTCGCTACCGTAATAGCGGATGCCGTTACACCAACTGTAGTCTAGACCTTGTCTGACTACTACTAACGGTGACTTGTTGAACCCAAATTCACTCGATGCTTTAGCGCCGTCCTGGAATCTAATGCTGACTCCTTCGAGAGGGAGCAATATGGGAAATTGTCTTAATTACAGTATTCTGATCCCAAGCCTGTCAGAGGGGCTAACGCCGTCCTCAATCGCTGGTTGAGGCAGCGAGATGCTGTATGTTTTGCCGTGGCGGCGAAACTCATAATACACATTCTGATTTCAGACAGGCTACAGCCTTGTGATAAGATCATCTGCTGTAACTCTTGTGACAACCCCAAAATCGAGACGATGATATGCTTGACAAAGCACCTTGTTGTCAGATGTATGCGATTGTGGCATACCTGTTTTTATAAGACGGTCTGTAAAATGCGCTTTCCAGCTGAGATCGCGCAGTATGTTGAACAGAGCCCATTGACGGTTCCTTAGAGTAGAAAAGAAGGGATCTCTTCGTTCGTAACTCGAGAACTCAGTCTACTGACCTTAAATTAGTGTTCCACTGAGCCTAGGTGGTTTTGTGATCAACAGAAGTTCTTTATCCACTTACAGTGGAATAAAGTAGTGTTGCGTTTGTGTACTGTACGTCATGGATGAGCATGACCCGTCGCTCTTATATGACGTTAGTCACGTTACCCACGCAGCCGTGACGTGACGCACACTAGTAGCGTCACCGGAGAGATCTCTGCCATGTCTCCGCTGCCAATAAAGGGGAAATGGTGCGCCCTGGTGGTGTTATGACAGTGGTGCACCCCCCTTTTTTTTTTTTTTTTTTATGTACCGTATTTATTTTTGAGAGATTTCTGGTGTCAGTACACATTGTACTTGTACACCTCGTGTGTGACTTCTCAATAACAACTCCGTCCTTGGCCCAAGGCCTGGATGGGGATGGCATTCTTTATTTATTTTAAAGCACACTGGTCTGTTGAGGCTACCCCTAGGCTGCAAGGGGAGCCACTTTTGTGTTACCAAATCTGCCCCTCGCCTGGGTGCGAGGGATATTTGTTCCCTTAACACTGCTGAGACTACTGTGATAGTATCCCCTGTGTGCATGTTAACAATTTCACCCTTGGCCCCTGCCTGGATGCAATGATAATTGTTTACTGAGCAGTTTAGTCTGGTGAGACAGAGGCTACTGCTTTGCATTACTTGTGTAAGTTATGTAGTAACAATTTCGCCCTTGGCTCTTGCCCAGATGCGAATGACCCTTGTTTACTGAACACTTTAGTCTGGTGAGATGCAAAGTGTGCATGTTTATAACATGTTAACATTGTTATGTGTTAAGACAATTCGCACTAGGCCCCTACCTAGATGCGAATGACCTTTGTCTACTTAACACTTTAGTCTGGTGAGACACAATGTGTGTATATTGTGTTAATAAAATTCGCCCTTGGCCCTGCCTTAGTGCGAATGACCTTAGTCTACTTAACACCTTAGTGAGATGAGACCGCTCTCATGCATTATGTGCATCTTATGTGTTGACCAAATCGTTCCTGGCCCTTGCTAGGAAGATAAAGATCTTTGTATACTAAACACCTTGGTATACTGAACAGTTTGGTGAAATTACCCTCTGTGTAGCATTGGCGTTTATTTTGTATCAACAGATTCGCCTTTGGCCCACGGCCTAGGTGCGAATAATGTATATTTACTGGACACTGAGATTGGGTGTGATTTGTGCTTGGTGACACTTTGTCTGCAGTTTCAGATTTTGAACACCTGTAAGACATAACCTTTTCTCCATCTTCCTCTCCGCTGTGGGCGAGGACGTGGGAACAAGTGAGCCTGGGCTGTCAGGTCCGCCACTGGGTCCTGTAGGCCGTTTGGACAGTTTGGGCCTCTGTTCTGGGTTGAAGCACCTTGAGCTTCTGACCGTTCTAGCCCTTAGGGTGCAGGCTATGGCCTCTCTCTCCATAGGATGACTACCTTGGCAGTGTTGACCTGTCTGGGAGGTTGGGGCCTGGGGGCGGCTTGTGTGTCAGGCTCGCCCAGAGAGCATCATCCTTCTGCCTGCCGAGACCTTGTCTCCCTCATCTTCACCAGCACAGCGCCGGGCCCTTGGTGCAGCGTGTAGATGATGCCTGAGTGTCTGTTTTGCCGTGTCCGTCTGGACCTGGTGACAGCATCAGAGAGCAATCGGACCGGCTCGCCCACCTATCAGTCTCTCTTGCAGGGGAGAGCGATGTTGGACATAGTCGACACAGCCCATCGGTTAGGGCATATTTGGAATACTTGTGAGGCTTCCAGTGACAGGGGGCCATCTCTCAGACAGGCCAGGACTGCTGGGAGGGGTGGCCAGGTTGGACTTGAGGAGGGTTGGGGGGCAGTGTTGCTGGTCCCTTTCTTTGTCTCCTGCATCCTGAGCAGAGGGCCGCCGAGTCAGCATGGTCACTGGGGGGCCTTGATTACTGCAGGATAGGTCGCCCACCCTGTTGGGGTCGAGGGGGCAGCGACGTGATGTCCCTGATATTGTGCTTTATGCTTGGGTATCCTCCTGCTCCCTGTGAGAGGGGGTAGCCTAAGCTGGGGTCGTCCTCGGGTGGCATGGTATCCACAGAGTCTGACTTGTGCATGGGGGCTGTTAGTGACGATCACCACATTCAGCCTCCGCTCCCGAATTCCCTCTGGTATTGTCCACGCAGTGGTGCAGGTATGGCGGCCTGCAACCGTTGCATGTGCATGGTAGGGTTCCATGCAGACCTGGGATTCTCCGCCCGCCATGGTGGGCTGCGTGACGCCGGCACGGGAGGCAACGGGCTCTTCACTCTTTGTTTTCACACTTCCCTATGGCGGGGGAAATGCCTGAAGCATCTTTCAGAATAAAAGAGAGAGGAGAGTAGTGTTACTCGAAGAACTCGTCATAACAAGTGATTACTTCAGTTAACACCAGTGTTAGCAGATTAGCCGCACGTGCGGGGTAGCTACGGATCGAAGCTAGCAACTTGTTTCCCGCCGAGTGGGTTTACATGCGGTGGGTTAACAACAGAAAACAGATTAAAATAGTCAAACAGAGTAGCGAGTGAGGCGTTCTCGCTCCCTGTTGTAAGGTGTAGCTTACCATTAATAAGTTATCACCGGCACCCGAGTGCTCGGTGGAGGTAGAGGTAGCTAAATCAGGCTAAGCTGAAGTTAGGTAGCTAGGTGGGTTAGGTAGCCCGCCATGCTAAACTTGTAGCTACAGATCGAAGCTAGCAACTTGTTTCCCGCCGAGTGGGTTTACATGCGGTGGGTTACAAACAGAAAACAGATGAAAATATTCAAACAGAGTAGCGAGTGAGGCGTTCTCGCTCCCTGTTGTAAGGTGTAGCTTACCATTAATAAGTTATCACCGGCACCCGAGTGCTCGGTGGAGGTAGAGGTAGCTAAATCAGGCTAAGCTGAAGTTAGGTAGCTAGGTGGGTTAGGTAGCCCGCCACGCTAAACTTGAAGTTCGCCACGACGCGGACACTTCACTAGAGTTGGAAAGTAAGCTGACTTAACTGCAAACCTTCAATGCACTTCTTGACGAAGGCAAACAATATAGCACTTACCGGCCGCGGTCGCGTTCGGCGACGGGGTCCTGGACGGTCCGTCTGTGAACGGTTAAGCGAGCACAGCCTTGGCAGGTGCGAGGAGCTTGTAGTAGATCTTCACGGGAAGAAAGCGAGAATGCTGGACTCAGCGTGTCGACGGGGGTAGACACCCCAAGCGGGCGGAGCCCGACTGCGTCGACTGTCTGTCTTTGACAGACGTAATGTCATTGGAGCTTCCATAGATGGTCACGCCCAAGCGTATCCCATAGTGAAACACCGAGCGAAGTTAGAAAAAGAACCTGTAATTTTAGAGTAGAGCTCTAGTTGACTAATGCAATCTGCCGCCATGAATGCCCTTTCGTTGCTATGATGACTTGTGATAGTGGATGGTGTTTGGTGATTGTGAAGTAACTGTGCATTAATGTGCTCTTCGAAACTTGTGTACACAAGTCTCGGAAACTCGTGTTTAAACAACGGGTTTTCCAGTGGAAAATACCACTTGGCTTGCATTCATGTGTGTTTCCCGTGTCGGCGTTTGATATTTACCACAATTCACAAAGCACGATTGACAGAGGTGAACAGAACAGAATGCGCTAAGGACAGGGCAGGACAGCCGACCGAGTTGGGGAATTAGAACTGTCTTTGAATACACGTGATTGCTAGATGGTGGTGCGAGACACGGCAAACTTGTGTTTTCCACTGTGTAGGACCTATATTGTGTTGGGTTGTGAAAAACGCTGTCCGTGAAAACGTGGATGATGCCTTCTCCCTGGCTGTGCTCGTCAGTCGCGTGTGTAGGCTACCTCTTGTAGAATGGTTATTAAGCGTTCGTAACGCAGGGGCACTGTGTAAGCACTTCCAGCGAGCCAGCTCCGTGGCGTCGAAAGTAACATTTAAAAAGGTGTTTATGGTGTAACGGCCCCAGCCCCACTATAACTAATTCCCCACGGATATGAATTGTATTCCCAGTTAAATAAATATCATGCTTGTTCTGTTTCACTCAAGAGAGACTGCCAGACGGCTAGCCCATCTTCCATCTCCACTACTTATTTCTTAACGTGGTTAATATTGTAGGCTACAAAGCATTTGTCCCTTTTATTTGTTGTATTTCAACCGTTGTCAGAAACGCCCTGAAGGACATTGACGCAACTTACAACTTATTTTAACCACGGCCAGAACAGCTCATTTTTAGTATTTATTTCATTGAGTTATACTTTTGTCTGCATGACTTTCAAATCACAGAACTACAATAGGCTATGCAAAGAACAATACTATATCAAAGATAATTGATTTCTCTAGCCATTTAGTTGCATTATATCATGTCAATTCAAGGTTGATGCTCATGTTTCCAGTTTCATTTAAGATGGGCTATATCAGTGGTTCTCAAACTTTTCCCATCATTCCCCCCTTCGGAGGGTCTGGATGCTCCCCCCCCCCCAAAGCAACAGCAGTAGTTGTGCAGACTGATTCAAAGGAAAGGTGACTGGTGAGATTTTTTTTATTTTTTTTTTTAAAGAGGGACGTCTGTTTATTTCCTATGCTATTCAAATTTATGATAATGTTGGTGAAGGCTTAAAATGTATTGCTTATTGGAGAGACAGGAAATCATTTCCTTGGGGGGGACGACACCCCAAAATCAGATGTCACACGCCCCCCCACCCGAGATGCCTCTGTTCCTGCATGATGTGAGGGACCAGGGGCGGATCTAGCCATTTTGGGGCCCTAGGCAAAATATCAACATGGGGCCCTAAAGTCATATTATTTAAAAATGTCGGTGTTTTGTTGCTATTTACTGTGTTTTGAGTCATGTACACCATCTTCGATTACTTTGCATATGTGGCTAAGCCTACTTTTTTGTGGGTTTACTGGTGTGACGGTTAACTTGGGGCCCCTATGGAGGACAGATTTGGTCGGGGTCCTAGGCAATTTCTTAGGTCTGCCTACTGGAAAGTCTGCCTTTCAGAGGGACAAATTCCCAAGATCTTTAAGAGCAGTTAAATCACTTATTTTCACAACTATAAATGTACTGAAATAGATTATATTTTTCCAGCCATCCTTCATCACTTACAGCCAAGTGTATTTTCCCCTTTTCAATCAATGTGCACTGTAAGGTTCCATTTCACAGTCCCTCCAGGATTTTGCACTGGGATTTTGTGATTTTTGCGGTCAAAATGCCTGATTTTGTGGCGGCATTTTCTCATTTTTTGCAAAGATTTTGCGGCATTTTCTCATTTTTTGCAAAGATTTTGCATCCCTTTCTGGGTTTTTTTGGTAACTGAAAACCACAATCAGTCTAAGCAAGCTTAAGACAAAAGAGAGAGAGATTCAGAAACACACTTCCTATAGCCTATAGGCCTAATAGAATAGGCCTAATAAAATATTGTCAAAAACTGTCAGAGCGTCTTATTAGCCAGTGCGTCCAATGTGTAAATATAATGTGTAAATTAGGGCTGGGCGATTCACCCTGAAAAAAAAATCTAGATTTTTTCATTGCCAAACTCGATTCACGATTCACGATTCGATTCAATACCCACCCCCCCCCCCCCCCCCCCCCCCCAAAAAAAAAAAACTTGTTGAGCTCTCTAGGCCCCAACGTGGTGTGTGTGTGTGTGTGTGTGTGTGTGTGAGAGAGAGAGAGAGAGAGAGAGAGAGAGAGAGAGAGAGAGAGAGAGAGAGATTGACAGAGAGATTGAGAAGTAGGCTCTGTTTGTGTGGCGATGCCTCTGGTGTGTGTGAGTGAAGCCTACTCGGACTGGACCAGTTTATATGGACATGGGGTAGCCTATAGCAGAGGTTTTCAAAGTGGGGCCTGGGGACGCCTGGGGGGGCGTGAGAGGATGCCAGGGGGGCCGTGGCAGATTGGCAGGGAAAGTATAGCAAAATGAATTGAATGACCTAAGTAGCCAAAATAAACCAAAAATAGGCTTAAATCCCAAAGGAATATTTTTTTTCTTTACAATATTTATTTATTGTGCTTTCTGTAGTACCTGAATGGTCTTAGGAATACACAAACTTTATCAAGGTGTGAGACTGGGTGCACAGAAAAAAATAGTGTGGCACTTCCCATGTCAGGGGGGGCTTGGCTGTATCTACCTGTATGTGGAGGGCTCATAGTAAAGTTTGGGAACTCCAGGCCAAAATAGCCTGATGTAATTTATCTCAGGACATTGGTAATAGAAATTACCAATTGGGATTACATTGAAACATCTCAGAGAAAGAACAAAACATGTGAGGGGTAAACACTCAGGCACTGTTGAGATTTGTCGTCACGTGCCATCCATCCCCACAATATATTAATGATGCATTATAGTACAGATGTATGGAGGCTCTTGTCCCAGATGAACAAATTTAGCAATTGCCAGCTGGTTTCCCATCAGAGCCCATAGTAATGCGTCTGAATACATGTCGATGCATCTGAACACTGCTGCGTTAACACAGCGAAAACATTTTGGAGCAACGCCCTAAAACAATGCTTACTTCAAGACGGTAACGTTTGCAAGCCTCAGTAGATTCGATATCGCGTTTCACATGCATTTAATCAGACATCAGCGCATTCGCACAGGATTAGAACCAGTTTTACTGCCGGTAATTTCTCCAGACTGCAACAGGTGGTAAAACTCTCGGCGAAGTTTACCGATATCGCCGCTATCTTTACTGACATGGCGCGTTCAGACGCGGTTACTTTACCACAAGTCTCCTAACTAGTCCCGTCCGAGTAGGGCTTTAGAGAGAGGGGGAGAGAGCGCGCGAGAGACAGAGTGCTCCGGTTGCTTGGGTGTGTGTGTGTGTGTGAGAGAGAGAGAGAGAGAGAGAGAGAGAGAGAGAGAGAGAGAGAGAGAGAGAGAAGAGAGAGAGAGAGAGAAAGAGAGAGAGAGAGAGAGAGAGAGAGAGAGAGAGAGAGAGAGAGAGAGAGAGATTCCTTTCAACTCACATATGTTGGTTAAGATAATATAGGCGAGGAAGCAGCGCATCCAAAACTTTAAGCATGTGTTGAAAACCTCTCTTCTCTCAATAAATTGGAAGCATATCGTAGTAGGTAGTTCTAGCCTAATTGCATCCGTGATTGCTTTCCACCCTGCGCCACTCTTGTGGTAGGGGTAGAGTAGTTTGTTTAGCATTTTCTCCGCGAGATGTTTTCGTTTCAAATATTGAAACATGCCTGTAGTCCGGCTGCTACGACGTACAGCTTATGACAACACTGTCATTCACAATTTACAAAGTGGTAGGTTGTTTAATTCATCATTGGCAAAACGATAGGAGGTAGTGTCTCCTTTTTTGAACAGGAGCCCGTATTCCTCACCCGTTTCACTATATTTCTGTCAAACCATTTCACTCACCACGACACAGAGAATGCACTAGGTAGGCTAGACCTACGTCTTCGCCAAGTGGCGAACGTAATGCAATGCGCTGTGCGCTTGGATACACAAACTGACAGATGATTTTAAAAAAAATCGTATAACGCGATTTCTCAAAAAACAAATCGATTTGACGTTCAAACTCGATTTTAAAATCACATCGATTTTTTGCCCAGGCCTAGTGTAAATATAAAAAAATCATGACCGCGACACTCATAAATCTCTGTCGATATTTTAGAACGACTTCGGGGGAAAACGGGACAGCGCGTTATGAAAAAATACTTGTGGGTAGGCCTATAGCCTACCACTAGGCCTAATGAAGAGCGTCGCGGGGTACAGTAGCCAGGCTGTATGCAAGCGTTACAATGTCACCTGTTGGAAGACGCGTCTCTCTCTCTCTCTCTCTCTCTCTCTCTCTCTCTCTCTCTCTCTCTCTCTCTCTCTCCTCTCTCTCTCTCTCTCTCTCTCTCGTGCTCGTATTGCAAGCTGTTGCATAGCCTATTATTTGCTTGATGCAAAGTTGTGATGGCATACACGCTCTCGTTGACATGGTTGTGTGCATGGTTGCATGGATTCGCAAGACTTTATTGCAATAACACAGTGAAAGCGTGGAAGGGCCGTTCTATCTCGGTGTCCTTGACTGAAACAAGTTGCAAAACTCCACACTTCCGAAACCTTTGCGATCGGCACTACAGTGATTGTTATCAGAAGGCTTGTGCCTACGCATAGACATAGACCCTTAAATTACAAACATTAGCGAACATTGAAAAAAGATCAGACAACGACCGTCGGGTAGCATGCTCATGAAAGCGACAGGGGAGAGTGGAGAAGTTCCGCAAACATGTAGCCTAACGTAAGATGTTTACTGTGCGACAGTACCGCCACTATTTCATGACTGCATACACTTCTTCGTCATGGATAAATGGGCAACAATACTTTTTCCACCCAGGATTGCACTGAAAAGTAGGCTACTGCTGTTAAAAAAAAGGTCATGGGTGTGCAGCACCGACGCCTGCGTGTAGCCTATGTGTGAGGGAGGGGAGGAGAGACGCGGAATGAGGTGAGATGAGGGTCGCGACTTCCGAAATAGCAGGCAATTCTTTTTCAATGTTTCAGTGACATATTAACAAAAATGCTTCGTATTGGTTTTCGTCTCCGGTGGTATTGTAGTCACATTTTTATTTTTTTGACGAAAATATAAATCAATAAACTCCACAGAATGTTGAAATTTTGCGGGAAAAATGCGGCTTTACAGGAATTACGCGGCATCGTGAAATTATGCGGAATATCATTGAATTTGCATGAATCCACGCGATCGCTGAATCGCGAAAAACTGGAGGGACTGATTTCAGAGCAAAGTACTGTTCCATGGCATCGCACAGTGACACATAAATTATGGGTCTGAGAATAAATAAGTGAAAAAGTTGATATTAAATACATAGCTAATGTTAAAAATGAAAAACATACTTGAAACATACAACTCCATCTGAGATTGATTTCAAATGTTGATTGATTCAGATGTTGAAATTAATTATTTTATTCTTTTTTTCCCCCCTCCAGATACAACTCTCTCCGACTGTGCTGTGCTGTGCAGTGCGAACACTGTGAAGTTGATCACTCTGCGTCAAACACTACTGTCTGAAACACGCTCAGGGTTATCAAGGGAAAATTGGACCTACCCCCATCAGGATTGTGTCTGTAACTTTAGGACATCAGGTACTTTGAAAAGTCATGATATAGCAAATTACCATGCTCAAAAAACAGTGCAATCGCTTTGGTATCACATGACTAACTCTTACATTGCCGTTCATTTTATCTCCTCAGAATGCTATTACGAGTGGGCATTTCCCCCGGCAGATTTCGGAGGGTCCAGCTTCGTAGTGTACCGGAATCTGTGGACCATCTAAAGGATATTCTCAGAGAGATGCTTGAACTGGACGGAGAGTTTTCTTTGCAATTTGAAGATCCTGACTTTGAAAATGCCCTTACTGACTTGCAGAGCATTGATGAGTTGCCTCCCGAGCTTCGGCTGAAGCAAGGGAACGAGGTCTACAAGCAAACCAAAACTCCCATTGTCCCCACAAGAGAAATGAAGTCTGCCATCATCACTGCCATAGTGGAGTCCATTTTTGCGTCAGATTGCTACCCAGACAAGGCAGATATGAAGTGTTACGCCGCAGCACTAGTAGCAAAACACCCATGCCTCACAGAAGATGGTCCTGGAACTGGGTATGATGGTTGGCTTGTGAGCCTTTGGTTTAAAGTTGGAAATTACCGAACCAAGTTGCGTAAGGCTGGGCATGCAGAAGTGTCTGTTAACAAAAAGAAAGCTGATTCAGAGGAAGGGATGAAGTTTCGCCTCAAAAAAGCAAGAAGAGCTGAGGTAAACTTTTTACCTCCACATGCGGAAGGGCAATCAGACGAATCTCTTGATGACCTAAGATCACAAATGATGAAGGAAACTGAAAAGAAGACATTCGATGCCAAGTTCATCAAAGAAACAATGGATGTTACTTTTTCTCTTCGGCGCCGAGAGGTTATTGAAATTCAACCCCTTGTCCAAGTCCTGAGGGACAGATGGCCTGCCCTGTTCTTCAAAGATGAGGCCAGTACCTGCTATATTAGTCTTAACGTATGCCAGTTTGTACATGATTCTTTGTGTTTGTCTTTCAAATTTGTAAATTAACTACAACACAGTACACTCTTTCACTGTTTCCACAGATATGCCGTGAATTCTTCCGCATCACACAAATTGACCTCATGACATCATTCCGATCATCACTGGCAAGATTCACTCCGGCATTGCTGAAGTACTACAGGAAGAAGAAGGAGTCTGCAGGATCTGAGCTTACAACACTGCTTGCACCTCTGGATGACCAGGTAACTTGTCTGCATGTACAAATGCTTCCAAATACTCTGAGAAGGTTCACACAATGAAGGAGAGTAGTGAGGCACTTTATTAATCTTGACGAGGTGTCCATCACTGTGCACACAATGCACGACACGGGCGGCTCAAGTCCAACTATGCTATTTTTAGGGCTTGTATTGGTTATTACCTTTCAACCCACAGGCTGATATCAGACGTATAAATATCTGGGAGTTGCATAGTATTGTTTTGGTGTCCCATCATATTTTCAACAGTGCAGTGAAAAAAGTACATATTTTTGTCATGTACACATGTAAATTCAGGTGGCAGACATTGCGGACCTTAGGGAACGCGTTGCCTTGGAGGGACTGCCTCTCGTCCTGAAAGAAGACAATGGGTGCCTTTTCCGGAAATGCTTTGTAAGTATTACTTCTCTCTCATCGGAACAAAATCATGATCTGCACACTAGCTCCACTTTGAAAAGTATTCAGGTCATACAACCTTTCGACCCAACAGGGTCTTCATCAGGCATGTGATTGTGGGTAGGAGGTGTCATTTAAATAGTCACTGCTCCGGTGTAAACAGGTCAGGTGGATAGGGTGCATCACTACCCAGAGACACAGACTCCACCCTCTAATCAAGGTTATACATGGGTCCAAAAACAATACCTAGACCTACACATATAATAGCCTGTTTATGCTGGCACCCAGATAACCATATCCTAAAATAAACTGAAAAAAAAATGGTAAAGAAAACCAAAAATCTTAATCCTAAGGAGTAGAAAAGATGAGTAAGTCCTCACCTTTGCAAGGGGACAGCCCAACAAGCACTTCAAAGGGAGCAGTGTTGGGACCATTTACCATGTGCTGGACATCTCAATTGTGGATGAGAATGGGGGAAAGAGGGTTTCTTTTATTCATTCCCTCCTCCACCTGCTACTGTCATGACTCCAACCGACAGCCTACTATCAAGCTCAACTCCTAACCCATGGTTGGCTTTACATTATTAACTTTTTATGAAATAAATAACCCATGAATAATGCTTAGCTCCCTAACCATTTTTTTTGCGTACAACCTAAGCCTGTGTATCATGCTATGAGTTCCCCCCTGATCTTCCTCTATCTGAATGTGACTATGCTCATACATTTCTTTCTTTCTCCATGTACCCCTAGCAGTGTGTCCGCATACCTCTAGCTATACATAGGCATACACATATTCCTCTGGTTGGGAATCACTGGTATAGGTGATCAAAAGTTCTTATGCTAGTATCCTTGCATACAAGAGACATATCAATTTTGCTGGCACAGTATGCCTTCATATCTCTCTCTCTCTCTCTCTCTCTCTCTCTCTCTCTCTCTCTCTCTCTCTCTCTCTGATTCTCAGGACACTGATGCTGAAGAGACGTACACCAAAGGAGTGAAGATCGGCATCCTTTCCGTAGTGGAAGATGATGGTGTGGCAGCAAGAAGGTCTCTTCCCAATGTCGTCAACATCGCCGTCATCTTGGAGGAAACAGTGGTCCTAGACGACATTAACGACTTGCCCTCTGCTGTTGGCTACCTCTTTGGGCTTCTGTATGCCTGCAATATGGAATATCCGAAGGGACTGAACTACACATTTGAGGTGATCCAGAAGGTTTTTCTTGAGCTTGATGCGCAGAACTGCTCTGCCAGAGCAATGTCTCTGCGGCGCAAGATTTTCGAATTCTTAAGATAGGCTGTATGTGTTTGTGATTTGCCAGTGAGGATGTGGCGTTACCCCCTGGCGAGAGAGAGAGAGAGAGAGAGAGAGAGAGAGAGAGAGAGAGCTTTCTGCACTTTCTGTTTAAGACTTTTTTGTGCCAGTGTTTTGTGTTTTAAAAGGTGTATTTCTGTTTCACCTTATGACACTGCCATATTTACATAATTTAGGTAGGTGATGAGCAGAGACTCCACCCTCATAATGTGTTACTGTTAATGTGAGTGAACTGTAGCAAGCTGTAACGAGACCATCAGCAGGCAGACATTCAGTTGTAGGCTTTACCCAAAAATTCTGTGCTTTACAATGGCACATGTTGTGTGTGGCATGGCCATATTGAAACTAAGTTTAATTAGTAGCCCCGTTGGGCTCTAGAAAAATGTGTGTAGCTTTTTTTTTCTTTTGGATTTTAAGCACTTAAGTGTTTTTTGTGTGCCAGTGCAGGTGCCTTAACTACTTTAATATTTTCAGGTCTTATTTTTTGTGTGCCAGTGCAGGTGCCTTAACTACTTTTATATTTTGAGGTCTTATTTTTTGTGTCATAATACAACATCAGCACATGGGCCATAGGGCTGCAACCAGTCCTTATTTTGTTTTTCTTTGATTGAGGCAATATGTGTGGTGTAATGTTGAATTACACATAGCCTGCTTTTCAATGGCAAAGCTTCAATAAATATGTGTTGCATTGATATGTTGGTATAGACTTGTTTTTATTTGTTCGATACGGTTAAGTAAGTAAGTTGGGCCAACTCAAAATTTAAAAGTCAACCAATTTCACGGACTTTCTCAAGTAATTGTCCAGAACTTCATATTAAAAGTGAATTGGTTTCACAGACTTAGTCAAGTAATTGTCCAGAACTTACTATTAAAAGTAATCCGATTTCACTGACTTCTTTAAGTTACTATGCAGAACTTCAGATAACAAGTAAAATCTGTTTACTTGGAAAATTAAGTTCTGCACAGTAACTTGAGAAAGTCAGTGAAATCGGTTAACTTTTAATATTAAGTTCTGCACAAAAACTTCAGAAAGTCAGTGAAATCGGTTGACTTTTAATATGAAGTTCTGCACAACAAATTGAGAAAGTCCGTGAAATTGGTTGACTTTTAAATTTTGAGTTGGCCCAACTTTTTTTTTTATCAGTGTAGACCTGTTTGCTCTCTATTGTCTACCGTCCTGAGCCAAGTGGTTTGGAGTGCAAGTCGTTTCCCTTTTCCATTAAAAACAAATGTTATAACATATTAAAGATATGTTATTTTGCAGCACTCAGTACAATGATGCAATACTCTTGTGTAATTTATATTACATTATACTATTTTACATTATTTTATTTTATTATTGTACAGTTCTAGTCTGATGGCAATCGTGAAGCCCTAAGCATCGAAAGATCCCAGTGGTAAAGCCATGGTCTCTTATGCAGACATCGAGTGCGTTCCAATATGCAACCTTGCCTCCTCCACTTGTGCTTGTCTCCTCGTACCAGGAAGTAATATGTCATGATGACATCACTGACAACAGCATTATATTTCAACATCTTGCAAAAGCTCAATTGTAGAGTGTTTTTCTCATTTGCAATTGGGATGGTGAATGAAAAACAGTCCCTCAAAAGTTGTTGTGGCTAGGCTGACAGCTGGGAAACTTTATCGTTTTCTCCACGGAGGAGGGGCCAGGAGGCGGGACGAGGAGACAAGCACAAGTGGAGGAGTCAAGGTCGCATATTGTAACGCACTGCCAGCGAAGATTCCTTCATACACCCTCAGTGCTCGGGAAATGGGGGCTCGCTCAGCTAGAGGCGCGAGGTACCGGGGAATCCCTGCTGCGACCACGCGGCTGTGTGTGTGTGTGTGTGTGTGTGTGTGTGTGTGTGTGTGTGTGTGTGTGTGTGTGTGTGTGTGTGTGTGTGTGTGTGTGTGTGTGTGTGTGTGTGTGTGAACATTTGTATGAGTTTATTACACGTGTGTGTGTGTGTGTGTGTGTGTGTGTGTGTGTGTGTGTGTGTGTGTGTGTGTGTGTGTGTGTGCAGCCTGATCTCCAAAAATTCTGTGCTCCTGGACACGGATGTTAAGGACACGAAATCCGTGTCCAGGAGCACGGATTTTGCCAAAATTCCGTGCGCCAGGACACGGAATTGTTTTCCGTGCTCCTGGACACGGAATTGTTTTCCGTGATGGGCACACCGAAGTGCTTTCTATAGGCTATTACCACAGCACTGTGTTAACTCTATCATTAGAAAATACATACCAAATGCTAATCCTAAACAAAATAATGCTATAGCAATTTAAGTTGTGCCCTGACCAAAACATTCCCTAACCTTAACCTGTCATTAAAGACATATTTTTGAGAAATACCTTTTCCAGTTGGTTGCTAGGCTATCAAACTCATATAATGAATGAAAGAAAACTAGCTGTGCCCAGACCAAAACAATCCCTAACCCTAACCTGTCAGTAAGAAATGTTTTTTCTTTTAGACAAAATATTTGAAATGAGAAAAATCCTGAGAAAACACAAGACTGTGGAAATAGCCTATAGAAAACACGGAAAACAATTCCGTGTCCAGGAGCACGGAAAACAATTCCGTGTCCAGGAGCACGGAATTTTGGCAAAATCCGTGCTCCTGGACACGGATTTTGTGTCCTTAATATCCGTGTCCAGGAGCACAGAATTTTTGGAGATCATGTTGGTGTGTGTGTGTGTGTGTGTGTGTGTGCATGCGTGCATATGTGTGTGTGTGTGTGTGTGTGTGTGTGTGTGTGTGTGTGTGTGTGTGTGTGTGTGTGTGTGTGTGCGTGCGTGTGTGTGTGTGTGTGTGTGTGTGTGTGTTGTGTGTGCGTGTGTGTGTGTGTGTGTGTGTGTGTGTGTGTGTGTGTGTGTGTGTGTGTGTGTATGACGGGGCAACCACAATAAAAGAGCTGTAGACCCCAACGACGGCGCCCACCCCACCACTGAGAAAAGGTTACAGCCAAAGCCTTCAGCGCTCACACCTGAAGACCTTTTAACGCAGACTAAAGGTCAAATGTCAAGCTGATGTAAACATTTTTACTCTTGCGTAATTCAGGACATGATATTCTGCATGAATATTAGAAGTAAAGGCTTTGATTTTGTAGAATCGATGATTGTAATTTGTTCTGGTATGAATCTGTTATGAATCACGATGACTTGCTTTCAACATTGCATTCGGTGGAACGGTGTGCGAGTTCCCCTTTCTTGCTTCAAAACCCTACAATGAAATATGTTGGTCGGGTTAGTGAATTAATGACAAAAACACAAACCATCAAAAAGAAATAGAAAGCAAGCTGTTCCACTTCAGAATAGCTATGCTTCTTTGGTCCAGTCATTGTTCAGACCTGAAAACCTTTTAACGCAGACTAGAGGTGAAATGTCAAGCTGATGTAAACATTTTTACTCTTGTGTAAATCAGGACACGATATTCTGCATGAATACTTCAATTAATGCTGTGATTTTGTACATCGATGATTATAAGTTATTCCGTTATGATTATGATGACGATCTCAGGCCACTAGACAGAGGTTGCACTTGTGAAACCCCACAATGAAATATGTCCATCGGGTTACTGAATTGTGTGTCAAAAAAAAAATACAAACCATCAAAAAGAAATAGAAAGTAAAGTGTTCCACTTCACACGTCCTTGGCCTAGTCATTATGGAGGGAGTAGACCTGTTTGCTCTCTATTGTCTACCGTCCTGAGCCAAGAACGCTAGAGTGCAAGTGACTTCCCTTTACCATCAAAAACAAAGTTATACTAAAGATGTTCTTTTGCAACACTCCACAATAATGCAATACTGCAGTGTAATTTCATAACATTATTATTTTATTGTACCATTATTTTAGAATATAACTGTACACTTCCAGACTGATGGCAATGGTAAAGCCCTAGGCATTATGAAACCCCACTCACTCTTAAAGCCCTAATCATGGTAAACCCCCAATGGTAACCCCAGGGTCCCCCAAGCGGGCCCAGTGGAGATTCCTTCATGCATGAGAAAGCTCCCTATTCCAGTAAGGGCCCCCTCAGGGTCAGTTAGGGACCTGTAAGGGCCCTCTACTTCTCTCTCAGGGCCAGTTAGGGGCCAGTAAGGGCCCTCTACTTCTCTTCTGTTCCAGTAAGGGCCCTCTACTTCTCTCTCAGGGTCAGTTAGGGACCTGTAAGGGCCCTCTACTTCTCTTCTGTTCCAGTAAGGGCCCTCTGCTTCTCTCCTGTTCCAGTAAGGGCCCTCTACTTCTCTCTCAGGGCCAGTTAGGGGCCAGTAAGGGCCCTCTGCTTCTCTTCTGTTCCAGTAAGGGCCCTCTGCTTCTCTTCTGTTCCAGTAAGGGCCCTCTGCTTCTCTCCTGTTCCAGTAAGGGCCCTCTACTTCTCTCTCAGGGCCAGTTAGGGGCCAGTAAGGGCCCTCTGTAAGAACCCAAAACGTAATAACTGCCCATAACGTAATAACTGCCCATAACGTAATAATTTGGGCGTAATAAAACCCATAACGTAATAACTTGCCCATAACGTAATAAAAATTCCTTACCCATAACGTAATAACGTTCTGCCCATAACGTAATAAGTTATTACGTTATGGGCAGGTTATTACATTATGGGCCTTACTCTAAAAAAAAGCGTTGATAATGTAATAACGATGCCCATAACGTAATAACTGCCAGTAATGTAATCATTTGGGCCCATTTGAAACATAAAAAAGCCAATAGCGTCAAATAGCAACAATGGTAAATGTGTAGCCAAGTGTTTTAAGTTAACATTAGCTAAGGTTGGTTGACAGGTATTGCTAACCATGCTAATAATACTAAATTGTTAACTATCTAAATTTTATTCAGTAAATATAATGTAACTAGAAGCACTCAGAGAGCGCAGACTTCCGCCAAGGATGCTGCTTGATACATTTGACCATGTTACACCCTAAATCTTTCTGCCTTGTTTTAGTGCTGTTCTCGCAATTCAATTTCTGGTCACTAGGGGGCGTCTAGATAGTGAAGAATCTTTTGAAAAGTCCTGGTTCCGGTTCGTGATCCGGATCACCACCAGAATTTAATCACTTGTTCCTTGAGTCATTACTAATAGCTCCACAGAGTTTTGTCCAAATCACTTGATTCATTTTTGAGCTATCCTCCTGACAGTATCTTTAAAAAAAGTCCTGGTTCCGGTTCGTGATCCGGATCACCCCCAGAATTTAATAACTTCTTCCTTGGGTCATTATCAACAAACCCACAAAGTTTTGTCCAAAAATGTTTAGTTTTTGAGTTATGCTGCTGACAAACAGACAGAAAAACAGACAGACAAACCAACGCGACCGAAAACATTACCTCCTTGGTGGAGGTAATTAGCTAATGTTGTTTTTATGCCCTGATGGAACAGACATCTAGGGGCTGTGACAATGTAGTTTAATGATATAAAACTACCAATTATGGTAATATTGCTTATTATGTTATGTTACTGTGATATAACTAAATATATATTTTTATATTGTTTCTAAACTGAAGCAGGTTAGCTGATATGATTACTATACAAACTATCTTAAAAATGCTAATTATGGTACAAAATTAAATGATTAACTACGACTCTAGTCTTACTCAACAAAAGTAGGTTAACAAAGATACTAATAAGGTTAATTATTTTAAGATGTTTTATTGGACTGTCTGTTAGGCTATTTCAGTTTTCAATGCTATATGCAGTAGATCAGAGTAGATGGTTTATGCTAAATATGCTAGCACTCAGCACACACGGCATTTTTTAGCATTTTCTGTGAGAATGCAGTCTCGTTATAACTTGGGAAATTCCATGCTGCCTTGTCCTTGTTCCAATGTGAAAGACCTCATGGAAACACTATACTTGTGTGCAGTTTGTACCATTGTACCAAATTAAATGAACTTCTGACAACATCTGAACATCAAATATTATCTTATTGTGATGCATTGTAAAATACATTTTACAATTTATTTGATTTATTTTTTTATTTTATTATTTATTTGAAATAGGCCTATATTTATATCCCCGAAACGCGGAGCCTCTGGGATGTAATGGTTTTGCGTGTGCCGCCGCCGCCGCCGCGTAAGGTCTTTTGTGTTAACGCGATAACTTTTGAACGGATGTTTGGATTTGTCCCAGATTTTTTGGGTGAATGCTCTAGGGCAGGTTCATGAACTGATTCGAGTTTGGAGGTCAACACTTTCAAGATGGCTGAATTCAAGATGGCCGAATTTTTGTTTGGCCCATAACTTCTGACTGGGTGGATGGATGGATTTCTCCCAGATTTGGTGTGTTAATGCTCTAGGGTGGGTTCATGAACTTATTCGAGTTTGGAGGCCAACACTTTCAAGATGGCTGAATTCAAGATGGCCGAATTTTTGTTTGGCTCATAACTTCTGACCAGTCGGATGGATTTCTCCCAGATTTGGTGTGTTAATGCTCTAGGGTAGGTTCATGAACTTAGTCGAGTTTGGAGGCCAACACTTTCAAGATGGCTGAATTCAAGATGGCCGAATTTTTGTTTGGCTCATAACTTCTGACCAGTCGGATGGATTTGTCCCAGATTTGGTGTGTTAATGCTCTAGGGTAGGTTCATGAACTGATTTGAGTTTGGAGGTCAACAGTTTCAAAATGGCGGAATTTTCTATTTGGCCCATAACTTCTGACTAGGTGGATTGATTTGCCCGGTACTACCTTATTTTAACAGTTCACCATTCCAGTGAATCTACCATATTATTTAGGTACAGTGTAACAATATTTAATACCATGTAATACTAGTGTAATACCAGTGTAACAATATGCAATACCAGGTACAGTGTAATAACCAATGTACAATATTTAATACCATGTAATACTAGTGTAATACCAGTGTAACAATATACAATACCATGTAATACCACTTACACAAAAATACATGATGTAGTACAAAATTGGTACATGGTGTTACACTGGTATTACATGGTATTAAATATTGTTACAATGGTTATTACACTGTACCTAATGTGGTATATTCACTGTAATAGTGAACCATTAAAACAGTGTTACCATTTGCCCCATTTTTTGCTTCATTTTCACAATAGTCATTTGGTTTTAAGCCTATGCACGTCATTGATCTATGTATAGATATTAAATATATTTCTTTAATATTTTGTATTTATCATATACGTTTATGAAAAGGTGGACGGGAGTGGTAGGAATGAAATGCTTAGTTTGGTGGACTACTGGATGGATATCACGGTTCAAATGGCATTAGGGTGAATCTACTCTGAACCATCGCTTTAGTGTCACACCTGATCCGTCAGCTGTGCAACATGTTTAATCAAAAAATATATATGAGACGCAGCAGCCTTCTCAGCACATGACTGAAAGGCTTATTATGCGAGAACAGCCAATGGATGAAAGCGTGGATACTTCTTAGTCATGTAGGCTACGGAATTTACAAGATCAAGGACATTTACTGGAAAAAGTAACGTCAGTATTACAGTATGTGGATGTTATTCTACCTTATGTTTATGTTGAGTATGCATATTTTGTTTGTTTACATTTTTTACATTTAAAAGTTTGAGTCAGAACAAAGCAAGATCACAGCACACTTCAGCCATGATATTTATGGAAAGTAATGCCAATTTTATGTTGAACTCATTTTACCTAATGTTTGTGTTGAGGATGCTACAGTATGTGTGTGTGTTTTATATTTCAATATGATGAAAAGTATTCTGGTAAAATAGAATTTTATACAGAATAGCAGTCTGTCATTTTAATTAACATTATTTTTTGTATAACAAACAAAAGACATTTAATTTCACTATTTGTGTAGTTCATGTATGAAATTTGCAGTTCAAATGTTTGCATTAAAGGAATTGAAATTTTGAATACTGTAGGCTATGTATTTGTCATTATTATAATAGCTAAAAACTTCGTAGTTAGACAATTGGATTGAACACATAGGAAATGCAGAGGATAAGGATAGATTGCATTCTCACAGAAAATGCTGGAAGCGGGCTTGCCTTTTGGGGCAGAGATGAAACAAAGTACTATTGAGAAAACAAAGCTAAAAGAAATGTTGGAAAAAAAATCCATCCACCCAGTCAGAAGTTATGGGCCAAACAATTCAGCCATCTTGGATTCAACCATCTTGAAAGTGTTGTAGCTCTGCGTTTTGGGGATATACTAAATGACATACATGGTATTTTATCTGCCATATCTGTAATCCAGGACCTTTGCCATTGATACTAAATGACATACATGGTATTTGAAGTTGGCTAAGGAACACTGCATATATAATTTTGAAAATCAACATGGGTTCGAGTGGGATTCGAACTCCCAACCTCCATATCTCTAATCCAGCACCTTTGTCATTGATACTAAATGACATACATGGTATTTTTTAAATTGGATAAGGAACACTGCATATGATATAATTTTGAAAATCAACATGAGTCCGAGTGGGATTCAAGCTCCCAACCTCCATATTGCAGGACTATTACCATTGGGCCAAGCAGCTGCCTATGAAAAGCATTACAGCAAGACAATATTACATTGCATTGAAGAGCTGAACAATAGACTTCTAGAACTACAGAGCAGTTGCTCGTTAAGCATAGAATGTTGAGAGAAAGTGACAGTTGAGATGGAACCCTATATTGGCTGCACCTGTTCTGATTGACTGAATGGCAGTTAGTATGGTGCTCTAAGGCAGAGGGCAGAATCAGAAACAGTTTTTTTTGTCTTTAGCTTGATGTTGCTAAAAAAAACTAAAAGGAATTGGCACGTGTCCTGCTTACAGATCGGAGTCATACGTGTGATCTCTCTAACAGTCTCTGAATGAAGTTTATAGGTTAAACGGTTCAGTCACAAATAGACCTCTTGTGGGACATGCGCTGACCTCTTGAAAAAGGCACTTCAAGCCTCAATGGGAAAACCAATGTAAAAGCCCTGTCATTTTTACACACCTGCCATTTAAAAAGTAATGGGAGTTGGGAGATTGACAATTTGGCTTTGACAATTTGGAGACATCCCATAGAGCTCGCTAACAATGCGTCAACTAAACTTCTAGGTGAAAGTGTTGGTGTTTTATGAACGAAAAAGCCTTCTACACTCTGATGTTTAGAGTGGCGGAACCTTGGTTCATGAAGGTTCTACCATTGTTTTCAATGGGGACCCAAACTTGCACAAAATCGCCAAAAAGCGGAAAAACGACAAGAGACACGGACACGCTATAGCAGAACAAATGATCTCCAAGCCGAGCCGGTCGTTTTAGTGTTTGAACGGTGTCTCTATCTGGAAAGGCCTAGGAGGGGATCCATTTTTTATTTTTACCGCCCTGCACAAGAGAATAAGCAAGCAAGCAAGCATAAACTTTACTTAGAGATTACTAGAATCTGGCCTTGCTCTGCAAGCCCGCTTAAATATCCAGTCACTGTTATTTCCTGCAACAATAGAGGTCAGACGAAATATGAACAGTACAATAGTAAAGTGCATTGCAAATACTGAAGTCATCTGTGCGTTACTGGCAGTTATTACGTCATGGGCATCGTTATTACATTATCAAAGCTTTTTTTTAGTGTAAGGCCCATAACGTAATAACATGCCCATAACGTAATAACTTATTACGTTATGGGCAGAACGTTCCCAGGTCAAAAAAATGTGTACTTAAGTGTACTTTAAATATATTTAATTTTCTGAAAGTATATTTTAAGTACACTCTACTTATCAAGTACAGTACTTAAGTATGATATTTAAAAATATACTTATAGTTAAGTGTATTTTAAACATATTTTAAAATAATTTGTATTATTAAAGTTATGTACTTAAATATAGTTTTATAAAATATGATGTTAGTGTATTGTACTTTAAATGTATTTTAAGTATATTTGTATTTTAAAAGTAATGTGCTAAAGTGTAGCATTATAAAGTATACTATTAGTGTATTATACTTTAAGTGTATTTTAAGTATATTTGCATTTTAAAAGTTATGTACTTAAGTGTAGTATTATAAAGTACACTATTAATGTATTGTATTTAAATGTATTGTAAGTACATTTGTATTTTAAAAGTAATGTGCTAAAGTGTAGTATTGTCAAATATACTATTAGTATATTGTATTTTAAGTCTAATTTAAGTACATTTGTATTTTAAAAGTAATGTGCTAAAGTGTAGCATTATACAGTATACTGTTAGTGTATTATATTTTAAGTGTATTTTAAGTATCTTTGTATTTTAAAAGTTATGTACTTAAGTGTAGTATTATAAAATACACTATTAGTGTATTGTATTTAAATGTATTGTTAGTACAATTGTATTTTAAAAGTCATGTACTTAAGTGTAGTGTTATGAAATACACTATTATTGTATTGTATTTAAATATATTTTAAGTACATTTGTATTTTAAAAGTAATGGGCTTAAGTGTGGTATTGTTAATTATACTAGTAGTATATTCAATTTTAAGTCTATTTAAAGTACATTTGTATTTTAAAAGTAATGTGTTAAAGTGTAGTATTATAAAGTACACTATTAGTGTATTGTATTTAAATGTATTGTAAATACATTTGTATTTTTAAAGTAATGTGCTAAAGTGTGGTATTGTTAAATATACTATTAGTATATTCTATTTAAATGTATTTTAAGTACATTTGTATTTTAAAAGTAATGTGCTAAAGTGTAGCATTATAAAGTATACTATTAGTGTATTATATTTTAAGTGTATTTTAAGTATCTTTGTATTTTAAAAGTTATGTACTTAAATGTAGTATTATAAAATACACTATTAGTGTATTGTATTTAAATGTATTGTAAGTACATTTGTATTTTTAAAGTAATGTGCTTAAGTGTGGTACTGTTAAATATACTTTTAGTATATTCAATTTTAAGTCTATTTTAAGTACATTTGTATTTTAAAAGTAATGTGTTAAAGTGTAGTATTATAAAATACACTATTAGTGTATTGTATTTAAATGTATTGTAAATACATTTGTATTTTTAAAGTAATGTGCTAAAGTGTGGTATTGTTAAATATACTATTAGTATATTCTATTTAAAGTCTATTTTAAGTACATTTGTATTTTAAAAGTAATGTGCTTAAGTGTGGTATTGTTAAATATACTATTAGTATATTCAGTTTTAAGTCTATTTTAAGTACATTTGTATTTTAAAAGTAATGTGCTAAAGTGTAGCATTATAAAGTATAATATTAGTGTATTGTATTTAAATGTATTGTAAATACATTTGTATTTTTAAAGTAATGTGCTAAAGTGTGGTATTGTTAAATATACTATTAGTATATTCTATTTAAATGTATTTTAAGTACATTTGTATTTTAAAAGTAATGTGCTAAAGTGTAGCATTATAAAGTATACTATTAGTGTATTATATTTTAAGTGTATTTTAAGTATCTTTGTATTTTAAAAGTTATGTACTTAAATGTAGTATTATAAAATACACTATTAGTGTATTGTATTTAAATGTATTGTAAGTACATTTGTATTTTTAAAGTAATGTGCTTAAGTGTGTGGTACTGTTAAATATACTTTTAGTATATTCAATTTTAAGTCTATTTTAAGTACATTTGTATTTTAAAAGTAATGTGTTAAAGTGTAGTATTATAAAATACACTATTAGTGTATTGTATTTAAATGTATTGTAAATACATTTGTATTTTTAAAGTAATGTGCTAAAGTGTGGTATTGTTTAAATATACTATTAGTATATTCTATTTAAAGTCTATTTTAAGTACATTTGTATTTTAAAAGTAATGTGCTAAAGTGTTTTATTAAAAAATACACTATTAGTGTATTGTATTTAAATATATTGTAAATACATTTGTATTTTTAAAGTAATGTGCTTAAGTGTGGTATTGTTAAATATACTATTAGTATATTATATTTTAAGTCTATTTTAAGTACATTTATATTTTAAAAGTAATGTGTTAAAGTGTAGTGTTATAAAATACACTATTAGTGTATTGTATTTAAATGTATTTTAAGTACATTTGTATTTTTAAAGTAATGTGCTAAAGATTGTTTTTAGAAAATACACTATTAGTGTTGTGTATTTAAATGTATTGTAACTATATTTACAAAATAAATAAACTAATTACTGGCCAAAGTACAGTCATTTTCCTAGCAAAAAATGTCTATATCTGGAACATGGACAAGAACCTCAATTTATGATGATGATGAATGACTCCCATTTTTTCCAGCATGAATTTTGGAAATAAACTACAAAAAATCATACACAGTACACCATTATAGTAATGTATGGTATTAGAAAATGTACTGCTAGTTTAATGTATTAAACTTTGTTCTTAAAAAATGTACTCAAACATAGTGTTAGAAAATATACATTATCAGTTATATATACCTAAACTTTATTTTACAACCTTTACAAATATGCATATTTTTTTGCATACTTACTATATTGCCTTTTTGACACTAATATTAATTGTCTTTAATGAAATGTACTCACTTATAAAGATTTTATGTTATTTTTCTTGTTGTCTTGAACCACTTCAAGTGTATTTTAAGTGTATTTGTTTTTTTTAAAGTAATGTGCTTAAGTATTGTATTTGAAAACATACTGTTAGTGTGTAGTATATTTTAAGTGTATTTTTTAAGTGTATTTGTATTTTAAAAGTAATGTGCTAAAGTTTGGTATTAGAAAGAATATTTGAAACGTACTTAAAGTTAAGTATGATTTTAGTATATTAAGTACACTTGTACAAAGTTTGATTTTTAGTACCAAAAAGTCAACTTAAAATGTGTTAAAGCTCTACTTAATTATATTTCAAGTGTATTTAAGTATACTACAAGTTGTCCCAAAATAACATTCTTTAAATACACACTTTTGAAGTATATTTTAAATACAAAAATACATACTTATTAAGTATATTAAGTACACTTTTTTCACCTGGGTACTTTTTTAAACCATCATTTTAGTGTATTTTAACCTAGGCTTATTTATTCATTATGCTTTGTAACATTAAATAACCTTCCACCTTCCATTTTGTTAATGTATTTTCATGGTAAAAACACCATATTGAAGAGCACAAACATATCTTAAAAAGGCATGTAAGGCCTTACCTATTAAACTTTTAAGCACAATACTGAAGTCTGTACTTAAGTTGTGTTATTAGTGTATTAAGTGCACTTTAAGTGTACTTTTTGGTGCACAAATTAAACATGTAAAAGTGTCTTTAATTCGATAAAAGCATACCACCACCAATGATTTCTAAGTATTATAATTAAGTATATAAAAGTATACTTAAAGTGTACTACTCAAGACTATTACTTCAAGAACGTAATTGTGCCTGTCAAAGAACAGGTAGTTGTGGTCTAGTGGTTAGAGTGCAGGTCTGTGGTTCAGTGAATTGTGGGTTCGAATCCTGGTTGAGGCAGTGGTTGTTGTCTGAAGTGAAGGTGAAAGGAAGGTTCATGTGAATGGCTGATGATTGTGAACAAGACAATGTACAATGGAAATGAGTAACTGGGGATTACATTAATGTTTTTTTTCATATACTTTTGAAATATATTTAAAGTGTACTTAAAATAAATATATTTGAAATGTGCTTAAAGTAAAATCTACTTGTAGTATACTTAAAATACATTTAGAGTCAATACACTTAAAATGTACTTAAAGCGATTTTTGTGAATATATTTGAAATGTACTTAAAGTAAGTATGTTTTTAGTATATTAAGTACACTTGTACAAAGTTTGATTTTAGTACAAAAAAGTCAACTTAAAATGTGATTAAGCTCTACTTAATTATATTTCAAGTGTATTTAAGTATACTATAAGTTGTCCCAAAATAACACAACTTAAGTATGTACTTCTGCAGTATACTATAAAGTACTTTCTCATGACATTGAAATAGATTTCTAATGTACTTAAAATGTGCTTATCCGCATGCTAAAGTTCACATTAAACACATTTTAAAGTGACTTGGTTAGTATACTTATAATGTACTTAAAGTTAAATATATTTTTAGTATATTAAGTACACTTGTACAAAGTTTGATTTTAGTACAAAAAAGTCAACTTAAAATGTGATTAAGCTCTACTTAATTATATTTCAAGTGTATTTAAGTATACTATAAGTTGTCCCAAAATAACACAACTTAAGTATGTACTTCTGCAGTATACTATAAAGTACTTTCTCATGACGTTAAAATAGATTTCTAATGTACTTAAAATGCACTTATCCACATGCTAAAGTTCACATTAAACACATTTTAAAGTGATTTGGTTAGTATACTTATAATGTACTTAAAATTAAGTATGTTTTTAGTATACTAAGTACACTTGTACAAAGTTTGATTTTAGTACAAAAAAAGTCAACTTAAAATGTGATTAAGCTCTACTTAATTATATTTCAAGTGTATTTAAGTATACTATAAGTTGTCCCAAAATAACACAACTTAAGTATGTACTTCTGCAGTATACTATAAAGTACTTTCTCATGACGTTAAAATAGATTTCTAATGTACTTAAAATGCACTTATCCGCATGCTAAAGTAAACATTAAACACATTTTAAAGTGACTTGGTTAGTATACTTATAATGTACTTAAAGTTAAATATATTTTTAGTATATTAAGTACACTTATACAAAGTTTAATTTTAGTACAAAAAAGTCAACTTAAAATGTGTTTAAGCTCTACTTAATTATATTTCAAGTACATTTAAGTATACTATAAGTTGTCCCAAAATAACATTCTTTAAATACACACTTTTGAAGTACACTTTAAATACAATAAAACGTACTTATTAAGTATATATTAAGTACACTTTTTTTTTACTTGGGTTATTACGTTATGGGCAAGGAATTTTTATTACGTTATGGGCAAGTTATGACGTTATGGGTTTTATTACGCCCAAATTATTACGTTATGGGCAGTTATTACGTTATGGGCAGTTATTACGTTTTGGGTTCTTACAGCCCTCTGCTTCTCTCAGGCCCACGCCTTTCCAGTAAGCACCCCGAGAGAGAGGGCCGTTAGTCGTTAGTTGTTGGTCGCGTGGGCACACGTGTGACATCACCCACCCTGGGCCTTTGTTCTGCTGAGGTGTCCATCTCTCTCTCTCTCTCTTTCTCTTTCTCTTTCTCTCTCTCTCTCTCTCTCTCTCTCTCTCTCTCTCAGGGCCAGTAAGGCCCCCCTGCTTCTCTTCTGTTCCAGTAAGGGCCCCCTCTGCTTCTTGCTCAGGGCCACGCCTTTCCAGTAAGACCCCTGAGACAGAGAAAGCGCCGTTAGTCGTTTGTGGCGTGGGCACATGTGTGACATCATCAGCCCTGGGCCTTTTTTCTGCTGAGGTGTCCATCTCTCTCTCTCTCTTTCTCTATCTCTTTCTCTCTCTCTCTCTCTCTCTCTCTCTCTCTCTCTCTCTCTCTCTCTCTCTCTCTCTCTCTCTCTCTCTCTCTCTCTCTCTCTCTCTCTCTCTCTCTCTCTCTCTCTCTCTCTCTCTCTCCCTGTCTGTGTCTGTCGTTCTCTTTCTCTTTCTCTTTCTCTTTCTCTTTCTCTTTCTATTTCTCTTTCACTGGTAAATAAACATTGGTAAATAAACATTGGTAAATAAACACTGGTAAATAAACATTGGAGAAACAGTGAGTTCATTCGAGTTGACAATATTGTCTGCCTCGTTAGGATGACACCATGAACTTAAGTAATTTGGACTTCATTCAAATGTACATTTTATGATATGAGCACATGAAAAGAGTTGTCTTTCCCTTTTTAAAGAGAGACATGGTTTCAAATGACTTACAGATGTCTTGCTTTCGCTGTGTATCTCTTTATTCGCACATTCAGTCACACACACACACACACACACACACACACACACACACCCTACCCACACACACACACACACACACACACACACACACACACACACACACACACACACACACACACACACACACACACACACACACACACACACACACACGCACACACACACACACACACACACAGACAGACACCCCGTACCCACACACACACACACACACACACACACACACACACACACACACACACACACACACACACACACACACACACACACAAATACACACCCAGACACCCCCTACCCACACACACACGCACACATGCACACACACATGCATTAACAACTAATCTTGTGGTTAATCTTTTGGAAGCAGCCAAGTTTTAAAGCTTGTGATCCTCACTGGTGGCACTCCAGCTCTGAAGCTCCAGCATCTGCAACTGCCTTTGCCTTTCTCTGATTCTTTCTTTCTTTCTTTTTTTCTTTTTATTCTCTCTCTCCCTCCCTCTTGGTCTACATTTCTGTCTGTTTGTCTCTATTAGTCTGTCTGCCACTATATCTTTCCCCCTCTCTTTGCCCCTTTCATCATATTTTCTTCCTCACTCTTTACTCTACCCCTGTCGTCTGTCTATCTCTCTTTCTCTCCCCACCCCCCCCCCCCAGGTCCCAGCACAGGTCCCAGCCAAGCCACGGGAAAAGCATCTCAATTCCCCTGTCACAGCAGAGAGAGTGAGAGAGAGAGAGAGAGAGAGAGAGAGAGAGAGAGAGAGAGAGAGCGAGAGAGAGAGAGAGACAGAGAGAGAGAGAGAGAGAGAGAGAGAGAGAGAGAGAGAGAGAGAGAGAATATGCTATGCTATGCTATGCCATAGAGATCAGAGCAGAGTGTGTGCATAGAGGCCAGGCCGTGAGCCAAGCCCCTGGGAGTGTGGAGTGTGGTGTGTGGCTTTGGTGTTTGGGGCCAGACGAGAGCAAAGCAGGCCAGGCCACTTCTCCTCCTTCCTGATAAAGATTGTGCAGACGTCTGGGTCAGGGCAGTGGAAAAAAAAAAAGAAACTTCGGAGGAGAAGAGGAGCTGGAAAAAAAGAGGAAGAGGGAAAAGAGAGGGAAGGAGGGGAAAAATAAGAAAAACAACATGGAGGTGGTGGGTGTGGGGGCGTCTCTCAGACAGATTCCACTAATTTTTCAAACACGTCTGCCTGCTTGCCCTCCCGATCCCTCCTGCCCCTGTCGCCCCATCCAACTCAGACTGTGGGCTACTTGTCAGGGGAGGAGGAGGAGGAGGAGGAGGAGAAGGAGGAGAAGGAGGAGAAGGAGGAAGATGAGGAGGAAGAGGAGGAGAAGGAAGAGGAGGCGTAAGAGGAGGTGGAGGAGGAGGAGGAGGAGGAGGAAGAGGAGGAAGAGGAGGAGGAGAGGGAGGAGGAGGAGGGGGAGGAGGAAGAGGAAGAGGAGGAGGAGAAGAGCAGAGCAGGCAGAGCCAGACAGGGAAGCAAACACAGACTGGGATGTTGGGAGCAACACAGAGAGAGATGGATGGATGGACATACAGTCAGGGGAAAGGAGAGAGAGAGAGAGAGAGAGAAGGGGGAAGGGGGGGAAGGGGATTAGAGGGGAAAAAAAGAAAGAAAGGATAGACACATACAGGAAAAAAGACAGCGAGTGCTAAACTGATGTATTGTTTGTGTGTTACTTACTAATTCAGTTATTGTAGCTCCATTTATTTACACACACTATATATTGACAGTTTGGCTCTCGTACACTACCGGAGAACTGTGCTGCCACGAGAACAAGGAAGTAGCGAGACGACCAATCACAGCGCCTTTTCTCTGCGACCTTCGCAACCGTCTGACGTGTAGTCAGGATTTTCTCGAGGCGCGCAACGATGGTTGCAGAGGCTCTGTGCGGGGGGCGTGGTCGCGCACAAG
>NC_085862.1:2500538-2533038 GCF_034702125.1 Engraulis encrasicolus
CAAACCTGATGCCCCCTAACGCACGCAGGCAGGCTCCCAGGCACGCAGTGCACTCACACGCACGCACGCCACGCTAAACTGCACCACAGCGAACGCGACGCACGCGACGCACTGCACTAACACGCACATCACCGCACACACACACAACCCGCAAACACACACACACACACACACACACACACACACACACACACTTGTCCATTCCCACTGAGTACTAAAGGGCCTTGTAAATAATGTAATGTGTCGTTTTTTGTATATTCATCCAATGTTTGTTTATTGTTTAACCAGTCAGGGGTCCGTTTCTCGATTCTTGTTGTTGCTAACCGTCTTAAGACCGTCCTAAGACCGTTCTCGTTTGGATTTCAGTGTGACCGTCGCTGTCGAGAGAGAATTGAGTCCGCTCTTACGAAGAAGTTTGCTAACGATGATAGCAAAGAACGACTTTCGAGAAATGCAGCCCAGAATTCACAAATGGAAATCCTGCTTCCGGAAACTCCTTGTATTTTTTAACTTTGTTCCCAAACAGTCATGGTGCGCCAAACTGTTTAGCCGTGCCCAGGCGCAGATTCTGGCCCTATGATGTCCGCCATCCTCATCCGTAGACCACACGGGCGGTGTATCAGCATATTAACTTGATAGTATGTTTCTTTAGTTTCTTTAAAGCCAGGCCTCAAACTACAACGACTAGCCGATTGTGTGTTCCCGACTTTTGGCGTCGGGGTGCACCGCACACTAGAAGAGAATCGCAACCTCGTCAATCTTGGGTCGCTGCCTCGCTAGCCACCGAGACAATGCCCGACGTTCCTATCTTTCCCAGTCGCAAATAATCAAATCAAGTGTTTTGATTTTCCTACGATTTGGCGGATCCGGGACGACTCATATGAGCTGCCAAAAGTTTTCTATCTTACAGGAACTCGTCGCCTACAACTCCAAGGTCGAGGGAAACTATCTTTCCCCCCCCCCTACAATCGCTTGCGATGATTCCTGGGGGGTAAACGTTCCCACAGCTATTTGTCCGTCATAGGGGGGAATTTCAAGGCCGAAGAATCGGCAGGCGATAGTCGTGGTAGTTTTGAGCCAGGCTTTAAGTTCCGCCGCCCTAAACGCACTGGAAATAGCTCTCCCCGGGCGTCATAAAACAATATACAGCTCCATAGCCTACCTTACACACATTCCACGTTCTACCCCTCATTTTATTATCCCTACTTACAAGAGGAACTCTACAATGTGCAATGTTATTTGAATAATTATTATGATTCGTTCTGCTTTATGTCCTAATGGCTGAAGTGCGCATGAGGTACAACTGAACTTGTATGCTACATCCTGCATATTAAAACTCTTTTATGTGTGTAGGCTTAATACTCTGGCCAAGTTTTGACCTAATGTTATTTCCATTTCTAGTGTGGCCGTGGGGGAAGCCCACCATTTGGAGAGTGCCAGTTCCTGCTACAGGATATGAACAGAGTTTACCTTATCCAGTTGTTTCCTGGTAATATAGTATTCCCTGTAATTTGTTTAAACAAGTAATACTGTTTCTTTAGGTTTTTTGTAACTGTACACCGTAGACATTGGGAATGGTCCTGGGACCCCCCTCGTAAACTGAGATATCCTATCTCCACAGGGGCTATATATCTTTATTCCCCCCCCCTAAACAAAATAAATTGAAATTGAAATTGAAATTGCAAAATTTACGCCTCCAAACACACACTGGGCATATCATGAACGGACGAGAGAGACGTATTCCACGTGGCTAATGGTCAAATTTAATAACAAAAAGGAGTATGTCCTAATATAGTTCATAGTTCATGCAACACCCGTCTTCATCCAATAAACCCCACCGATTGATGATTTAATGTCATACCCTCTCCCTGCCCCCCTCCTTGCACACCCCCCACCACCCTCCTTCCATTGGCCCCCTTCCAATGCCCCCTTCAGATACTTCCTCCCCCCGTGGTTTCCCCTCTTTGTTTCCCGTGTCACACGTTAGGGCCAACCGCAGTTGTGTACGCACGCACGCAACAAGCACGCACGGGCACCGCACCGCACCAATTGCAACGCGACAGAGAAGAGACCAGAAAATAAAAACAAGACACCACAGTGTTTCATGCAGGCACCCGCATGCACAACACACCACAACACACACCACACACACACACACACACACACACACACACACACACACATCCATACACACGCACACAAACACACACACACACACAGCACACCACAAAACATCGACCACACCACCACACACACAACACACACCCAGGGCACCATCAGTTCCAGCAGTGGTACTAGCCAGAGGGGAGGTAAATGGTTGGCCTCCCTAGTGCTGGGCCTGCTGCGCACCCATTTTCAAACTGCAGAGGAAGGAAAAGAAACAAAGTCCACGGGGAAGACGAACCAACTTTCGCCCCTCCCTCTCCTTCCTCTTCTTTTCTAGTTCTCCCTTTATCTCACCACACGGTCCAACTGCCTTTCTCTGTCTAGCTCCTCCTCTCCATCTCTCCTTCCGTCCTCCTCCTCTACTCTCTCTCTCTCTCTTTCTGTCTCTCTCTCTCTTTTCACTCTCTCTCTTTCTCTCTTTCTCTCTTTCTCCCTCTCTGTTTCTCTCTCATGGTGTGTGTGTGAGTGTGTGTGTGTGCCCCCATTTCACTGCAGAAAAACAAACTCACGCGGAAGACCAACTCACTTTCACCCTCTCTCTCTTTCTAGTTCTCTTTCTCACAAACTGTCTTCTCTCTCTCTCTCTCTCTCTCTCTCTCTCTCTCTCTCTCTCACTCTCTATCTCTCGTTCTCGCTGTCTGTTTCTCTCTGTGTGTGTGTGTGTGTGTGTGCCCCCATTTCACTGCAGAGAAACAAAAAAAAAAAAAACAAACTCACCCGTGGAAGACACAAAGGTATCGTGACCAACTCACTAGGGGCACTCATTTATAACGGGTGCGTACGCCACACAACAGACGCGCACATGTTGAGGCGCAAGTTCAACCGCAACAGGTTTTGGTATCTTATAGAACAAAGAACTTTGGGCGGTAAACATGCGCAGCACCACGCAAAGTTTGACCCATGTCGTAGGCCCTGAAACCAAAGAAAAAGACCAAACCAGCGGAAAATGCCGCCCCGCGACCTCGGGAGGTAGCTGGAAGAACGACCCGAAATTGGTTGAAGAAGAAAAAAATCAAAGGTCACGTGTCACGATAGCCACCTTTAACATTAGTTAATCCAGTTCGCCAACGAAAAACAACGGTTGTTAGTTGTTTTGGTAAATGGTGGAAAATAATAAGTAGGCCTACGTCCTGGGCCTATCCATTGCCTCATGAATAGGCTTATGTAATCAAGACGCTTCAAATTGTACGGTTTAGGAATAGGCCTACGTTACATTTGGAAATACCCTACATTCTATTAACATTAACCCACGGACCTTTCCAGTATCGGGCTAATAAAATCGTATCGGTTAGGCCTATAAAAAAACAAAAAAAAAAAAAAAAAAAAACAAAAAAAAAAACAAAAAATTGTTCCGATTCAGCACGGAATACCGTCACCAATTAAGCCAGTTGCAGAATCATCTGCTCGAGACCCAAGTGCATCTGTAATGGTTGATTTTCAATCAGTCATACTTCAAGCGCCAAGTGCCATACTAATGGACAGCTTCGTTTTCCCTTCGTTGTCATGACATTTCCTTTTCCATGCGGTTAATCGACACCAACAGCAGAGGTTGGTGCCTTTGACAAGCTGGTCTTATACACTGAATGAATGTAGCGTTTAGTATGTACACACATTTAGTAAAATTACCAAGACAAGAAAATGCCTCATCATGTCATGCGTGTACTAGTGATGAATATGTACCTGATCGACAGCCCTTGCGGGCGTCCGCTTTTGAACCTGAAAGCAGACAGCTGGCCGTCGCCAGTGACCAACGGCAATTTGTGTGAAAAAAGTTTATACCCCGCGTGCATATGAGTGCGATGAGAACCAGCGGAATAGATTATTCTTTTAACTCGTGAAATTTCAACATGGGTTGACATGTCATGTGAGATGTTTTCTTTGACGCTAAGCTATTTTTCCCCCTTTGTTTTGTATCCCAAATCAATTAAATTTCCAAGCCTAGGCCATGACATGTCCATTGAACTATGTGGGGGCAAGGTTCATGTCCCTGCCCAACCAAATTAATAATTCTAAGTTTTTTTAACATCAGGGTATAAAGCGTGATTTGTTGTCAACATAACCAGAATCACATGCTGCAATTTCCACAAGTTTTTTTAGTATTTTGTACAGCCAACGACTTCCCAAGACTTAAAAACAACCCAGCACCACTTTGCCCGAACGTTCTGCTAGGCCTATCCTAAGTAAAACTGATTATTGGCTCCATATGTGGTAAACTAGGCTATCCTCTCGCTCAACTATCCGCAACGCCAGTCCGCACAGATATAAATATATCATTTTAGGGCGTTTCCACTGAATATTCTCATATAGATACTTATCCGGGGAGTGTCCCACAGGTTGCCGCACATTTTTGCCACAACAATCAGAGTCAGGTGGGATTTATAAAAAGGGAAATCCGACCGTTGAACGCGTGCGTGCCGCCAGTGGGCTTTAGATAGGAATGCTGAATTTTTTCCTTTGCGCTACTGCACCATCCGGCAGTTTCTGGTGGCGCCGTGCGGGCCAACTTGTCATTGGCGCATTCTCTTCCGCAAGAGTTTTATATAAATTGGAAGCACCTAGGGTCCATCCTTTCTCACCCCAGCTGACACATCAGTTTCTGTTTTCCTCTCACAGCTCTCTTCTCTCTCATACTCTCTCTCTCCATCACTCCCCCTCTTCCTCCGAACTCTCCTCTCATCTCATCACCTCGTTCTCTCTCCCTTTCTCGTTCCACCCCCCCCCTCTCTCACCTCCCGTTCCTCACCGCTTTCTCCGCCCCGCCCCCCTCTCCTCCCTCACCCTCCTCCCTCTCTCTCCTCCCTCCACCTCCCCCCCCTCCCGCCCGTTCCTACCCTCTCCTCTCCTCTCCCTTCCCTCAATCCTGTTTCTAGGTCTCTTTTCCTCACACATACTTGGTCTTTCTCTTCCCTCTCTCTCTCTCTATCTCTTTCTCCTCTTTCCACTCCTCGCATCGATGCTCTAGCCCTCTCCCTCCTCTTCCTCCTCTCTATCCTCTGTATCCTCTCTATATGTGTGTGTGTGTGTGTGTGTGTGTGTGTTGTGTTTGTGTGTGTGTGTGTGTGTGTGTGTGTGTGTGTGTGTGTGTGTGTGTGTGTGTGGTGTTGTGTGTGTTGTGTGGTGTGTGTGTTAGAGAGTGGTTGTGTTATCATCTGGTCCCTGTGTGTGTGTGTTTAGTTATTTTTTATTTCATATGTCAAATTAAATTGGCTGAGTTTCGGTGCCGCGCAACTCCCGTTTCCAGATTTTCTCTCAGATCAATGTGGGGTTTTGATACAACTTCTAGCCATAACCCCTCCCAAACGGAGCGAAGCCCGGCCCACAGCCAGAACCCCCCCCGCGCCACCACCCCCGCGCGGCCTCCCCCAACACCCCCCCCCCCCAGCACACGACTAGTTTATGGTCCCCCTCCATCGTGAAGCTCTGTGCTAGCTCATCAATGTGAAAAACACAAAAAACAACAACTTTTGGGAGCAGGAGCCGAACGAAAAATCCCTGCTTCTCCCTCCCTCCAGTCCATGCCCTCAAAGCAAGAGGCATCATAACGTTTTTCTTTAAGATAGAAGCTTTTGAGAAATGTCTACTATATGTCTATAGATCAGCATGCGTTGGAGTAGGCAATTCATAATGCCTTATGTCACAGCTTGGTTTGCCCAAGGCACAGCCACACAGGGCCAGGGACGATGAGATCGTGGCAAGGCAAATAAACTACAACAGAACCAAACAAAGCAACAACCATTTTGTTTTCCCTGAAATCAACTTGTTTGTGTGTGTGTGTTGTGTGGGTGTAGAGAGAGAGATGTGAGCGTGTTTCTCCGATTCTGAGCTTTGCCGAGGTGGTGAGGGAGAGCGTAGAAGAGAGCGGAGAAGTGAGAGGAGAGAGAGAGTATGTCGCCAGGGAGGAGGTGAGGCACAAGGATGGCTCAGTGCTGGGAAAGAAGAAGCATGTACCACTGATCTCTTGCTGTTAGTAATTAAATTGTAAAGACGCTGTTTTACACGCTAACACCACTTTCCCCCCCCCCCAATTCCCTTCACACCCCCACTGGCACAGTGTCACTCCTTAGACGTTGGTAGATTAATCACAACACGCACGAAACACAACTCACACACTCACACCGCACTGCCACGCACACGCACCGCCTCGCACCGCAGCGCGAAACGCAAAACGCCGCACGCAAACGCCCGCAACAACGTGTGACGAGCCGCACGTGCACTGCGCACAATCACGCTCGTGCTACCCGGCACGCCCCATCGCACCCAACTGCTAAACGAAATCTGAGTTGTGACTGCTCCATCTCATTCTTATCCTAGTGGTGGGCCTTCAGCCCAGCGCATATGCCTGATGGCTGGGGGGAGGAGGAGGCGGAGGGTGGCTGTCTAAACAGGGACTCTTGTGGTAGAGATTTTTAAGGTTGCTTATCTTCCGTGAATTCATGATTGCCATCATTCACTAATGTTACCTTTTTCATCGAAATAGGCCCTACTTACCACCATCAAAATTCTAAGTATTCATTATGGAATGGATGAAATTCCACTATTCCATACCCTGAAGGAGGGGGATCTTCTTCATCGGTACGCCCCATTTTTTGGTCCATACTAGAAAAAAATATTAGTTTCATTAATGAGGTTTATGTAAAAAAAAAAATATTCATGGAATAGATAGATCAAAATTCGGCAGTAGGACAGCACAAAATATTCATTCTGAACAGTAATAGTTTGCAATACCTACTGTACATATGGCCTCCTATTCTTTTAACGCAGTGCAAAGTCTTTAATGATCAGATGGTTGCAGGGGTTCGAAGCCCCACCTTAACCTCTAGTAGAAGACCTGATGGCCAGATGGTGCAAAAGACAACAAACCCTTCCTGCTGAGCTGAATGGTCAAACAAGACCAAGGAGATTTGTTTGTCTGCAACTTCCAGAGGGTCCCAAAAAACAACTGCCGCCACCGACTGACCATCGACGGTGTGAACTGCTGTGGAAGAGAGTGATGCAGCAGCTAGCACCAGTTCCTTGGAGTGCGACCCCTCCCCTCCCCCCCTCGACGACGACCTCCTCTTGGGACCACCAACACTACATCACTTGGCGAAGAAGGCCCACCCATCCAGCGGTCCCTCTACTTCTTGCGCAAACAAACTAAAGAAGGCAAGTGCTTACAAACACCCTCCATCATGTCACAACATCTTCAACCAGAGGAACCATTAGAATAGCGTCGATTAGTTCCAGCTTGCATCACAGTGTGGGGAGGAAGCTGCACGGAGAAAAACAGGAAGACACTCCAGCGTGTTGTGAAACACTCAGCGTGAAGAAAGATCATTGGAGTACCACTCCCCTCGCCTGCAGGTAACATTACAAACAACACCGCACGTCTCACCCGGAAAGCACTGAACTGATCATCAAGACACAAGCCCACCCAGCACACCAAACTGTTCAGCCTCCTGCCCTCTGGAAAGAGGTACAGCGCCTACCGGTTCCCGTACCACCAAGGCTGTGAGCAGGCTCGAATTGCACCCAAGCAATCAGAGATACTGAACACTCATACCCCACTCTCGCCCAATCCACTGTCAGCCCTCTAGCCAGCCAGGCCACTGACAAACCCCCCCCCCCCCCTCATCCCCCAACCAACCCATATCTGCGACTGAACATTTCCCTATCCTCCTGCAACATACTAAACAATTCTGTGGACTGAACTTTCAACCTGCACTAACTCAAAAACATGCACAACAAATCCAATCCCCGCACCACGCGACATACACACGACACACACACACACGCACCACAACCACAGCACACTGCAACTTTCTGCACTAAACCCAAACAATACACAGCAAACCACCACTGACCACACAACAGCCATACACCACGACACGACACAATCACACCCCCATGCCAACAACACACACGACCACACACACATCACACACACACACACACACACACACACGAGACGCAAACGCGCACTTGTCTACCTGCAACTAAACACACACACACACACACAGGGGGACACACACACACACACACACACACACACACACACACACACACACACACACTCACACACACACACACACACACACACACAGCCACACACACCACACACACACACACACACACACACCACACACACACACACACTTTCACTGCTACTGGTGTACTTTGATTACAGACCCCTTTTTATTTTTTTTTATTTTTTTCTTCAAAATGCCTACTATTACTATTCCAAAACGCTACAAAAGGACTTTTTAGAAAAAAAAGCACAACAAATATACCCTCCGTCTTAAATGTATGTCTCTCTGACAAGTCTTCTGTGTTGTCCAGCATCCCTGCACTTTAAATGTCTGTATGAGCCACATGTCTATGTCCATACTGTCTTAACTGTCCATCGTATGCGTACTGTCTCATGTCTATACTGTCTAATGTCCTCCGGTTACCTAGTTTAGTCTAATGTCTGCATGGGAAAGCAAGAAACGTAATTGTTCAAATTCTTTGTATGACCCAGTGCATTGTAAAAGAAATTGACAATAAAAACTTGACCTCCGTCCCTGCACCTCGAGCCCATGCATGGCTGCAGTTCCTCTTAAGCATGTGGTGACTAACCTCTCACATTGCTTCGGCTATCCAGGGACAGTGTACACCAATACCTGTAAATATTCTGTAAGCAGGGAGGATCTACAATACTTTCAATAAGTCTAAATATATCGTACAATACGTTTTTACAAAGCATGATTAACTTATTTTTGCCACAATAACATTATTGCATGCTTCTTTGTGTTTCCACTCTTATTGTGTTGTCACTCTCTTTTAGACTGAATATCAATAGGCACATTTTCCCACTCACAGCGCAATGATGCTTAAACGTACTTTTAATTTTCAGTTCTGTCTACCCTTGTCTTATTTCTCTATCCTAGCCCCCATGCTGCTGCGCGCGCCTTTCAAAAATTAGAAAAGTGGTGTATTCGCATTTCTTGTCCCATTGTCCACTTATGGTTTTTTTTAAATACTCGAGAAGACAATTATTATCGTTTATACGCAACTCAATTTTTTTCTTGGCACAACTTTATCGTCCCAGCCAAAATTTGCTATTGTCACCACACTTCTTCATGATAGCCTATCTGTAAAGTTGGTCGTTGGATAAGGAGTGCCAGCTAACTGTAATATAGTGTCTGTGCCACTCTGTCACTCTGGTGATCTCATCCATGACCTCTATTATTGACTTGTTTGCTCGGGGTATATAGATCAGGCCCAACAACCCTTGACACATGAGCCACACACACGGACAACACATGCAATAAACAACCGTACACACACAGTCACATAACGACACTCAAATAACACCCACACAACACAGTAACACACATCCCCGGCACACATGCACACCACACCACACACACAACACACAACACACAACATCACACACACACAAGGCAAGGCAAGGCAAGGCACGTTATTTATATACGCCCCAAAAAGCGCTTTTATACACAGGTGCAACCCTCGAATGTGCTTCACAAAGATTTAACAAATGTAAATGGAAAGAAAGACAGGGAAGAAAAAGAAGGAAAAATGAATTAGAGTCAATCAAACAGCATTAAAAAACATTAAGATAAAACAATAAGGTAAAAATAATACTAAATAAAAATAATATAAAACAAATTAAATAAAAAATAAAAATAGTAAGAATAAGTAATTTAAGTAGGGGAAAGCATCTGAGAAACAGCTTTGTCTTGAGTCTAGATTTAAAGCTATTATCATAGTGGGTGCATTATTTTATGTCCATCTGGAAGCTGGTTCCAAAGCTTTGAACGCATAGATGCTAACGGCTGGGGCTACTCACACTTTGTTTTGACTTTTGGAAATCACCAGCAAATTCTTCTCCGTTGACCTTTAGAGACCTATCTGGTGCCATTCGCAGCTAAAACCTATCCAGTAGATATGTGGGACCCATTCATTTAGTGATTTAAACACAAGTAGCATAGCCTTAAAAATCCAATTAGTAGCTTACTGGGAGCAAATGCAGCGATCTTAAAATTGGAGTAATGTGGTCGAACTTCCTGTGGTATTGTAAGAACACTTGCAGCTTGCGTTTTGTACAAGTTGAAGTGTTTAATGGTTTTTATTGGGGAGGCCCCAGTAAAAAGACTGTTACAGTAATCAACTTATCTAGGAAATAAAGGGCATGTTATAGCTTCTCCGAGATCATGTTTTTAGACATCAGGCCCCTAAATTTAGAGACGTGTTTTTTATGTGATAAAATGCAGACTTAAGTAATAGCTTTCATGTGATGTGAGAGGTTTAGGTCACTGTCAATGAGGACCCCAAAGATTTTTAAAGTTTTCCCCTTTTGCTATCAGTCCTTAGTTTCAAGGGATTAGTAAGCAATTCTTTTGTCTTCTCCTCTCTTTTCCAAATATAATTTACTACAGTTTTATCTGTGTTCAGCTGGAGGAAATTGTGAGGACATCCATTAGTTAATTTGTTCCATGCAATTAGATAGAGTGAATCAAGGGGGGGGGGTATAGTCATTTGGGGACATAGATAAGTTGAGCTGGGTTATCATCTCGCATAGCTATTGGTAAATTTATGGAGATTATTCTCGATTTAATGAGTCCATGTGGCAACATACAGATTGAACAGTAGAGGTCCCAGAATGGAAGCTGGGGGGACACACAATCCAGACACATTGGTGATGAAGTATGTTTCCCAAATGGCGACAAAAAAAACTTATTGGTTGTAAGATACGATTTTAAAACAGTCGCTCACTATTGCCCGTAAATAAACAGCCAACCCAGTGTTCCCAGTCTCTGTAGTAGTATAGAATGATTAAATGTATCGAAAGCAGCATCAAATCAGAAGGGTACCACAGACGGATGATTTGGGGCCAGCATCAGAATATCAAATTCTGTATGTATTCAAAACTTTTAATAAGAGCTTGTGTTCAGTGCTGTGGTAGGAACGGGGAAACCCTGATTAGAAATCTTATCAAACTAGCTATAAGACATTAGAAAAGCAGTTAATTGGGTTAATTAAAAACAATTATTTTCTATTATTTTACCCATGAATGGGTCAGATTGGATATGGGCCAATAGTTGTTTAGTACTGTTCATCACGGTTGTTCTTTTTTCAGTAAGGGTTTCACAACTGCTTCTTTCAGACAGCTGGGAATTATGCTGTTTTGTCGTGAGGTGTTGATGATCTGAAGTACATCTGATGATATTAGATTTAAGATGGATTTGAAGAAGGCTGTTGGTAAAATATACTAAGTCAGAAGTAGAGGAGTAGACTTTGTTAAGTTCTCTTACGAATGTCCCACATCAACTAAATGAAGAATTTCTCATGAGGTTAGGATATTAACTTCACCATAGCAAGCTGGTCTGAAAACTTGGGTCGGATTGCCATTGATTGAGTATGTTTGCATTATTTTTTCAATCTTTCTTTGAAAAAAGTAATGCGAATCATTGCATTTGCTGACTGAGGGAACACAGAGGGCACATTAGATTTGGGGCCTTGCTAGCTTTATCCACGTGCCAAACAGGACACGTGATTATTCTATTCTGTTAAAATTAAGTCAGAAGGAAAAAAGATTCGTCTAGCTTTAGAAATTTCATGGTTGTATTCGAGAGTGAGTAGTATTAGATTTTGGTAGTGGGACTTCAAGTTTGGATTAAGCCCACTGTCTTTCAAGCCCATCCTGCATTCTTGCTTTAGCAATATAACTGTGGTGGATTCTATCTCCAAGGTGCTATTTTTCACGTCCACTGTTATGATTTTTTTTGGGGGGCACTAACTCATAATCCGGGTCCTCCTTGAATAAAAATTAACCATGTCAGACCTCTGCACTTCTCGAGGTTTGACATAGGATTCTCTGAAAGTGCTAGCTGAAAGAGTTGCGGCTGTCTCACAGTTGAATATACGTTAATTTGACTGTAACCAGATTTCCCTTTGAACAATGAGGGTACATAGAAAAATCAGAAAACAATGAGTAAAGGTAAGACAAGCCATAGAACTCTTGCACTAGAAAGCCTTAAGCCAATTGTTAATATTCGGTCACAATATAGACCTAGGTAGTGTGTTGGTCTGTTACCTGCTTGTGGATGTGATTGAGTTCTAACACAGTCAAAAAGACATAACACTAATTCCTTAGCAAGACATTCATACACTCCCCACTCACCCACACAGCCGCTACTCAGACCCACCAAACACACCCGGGCCCACGCACACAAGCACACACCAACCCACACAACAACCCCCCACACCCCCCACCCCACACAAAACCACCCCACCCACCCACACCACACCACACACACCCACACCCCACCCACACACACCACACACCCCCACAACACCCACACACCCACCCACACACACACACACACACCACACACACACCAACACACACACACAACACAACACACCTCCCAGCATTGTCACCATCTACTGTCCCATCATCTGTGTTGAGTTCAGTTCATGCTGCTTGGGGGGTACGTCCAGGACGAGCAGTCCCAACGTGATGGACTACATACACACACCCCCACACACACACAACACCACTCACACACACACCCCCCCACACACCACACACACACCCACACACACAACCCACACACCCCACCACACACCAACAGAGGCACGCATGATACCAACCCAAACACCCCCCACCCCACCACACCCCGTCCACAACACACACACACACATACACACACACACACACACACACACACCACACCAACACAACCCACACACCACACACACCACCACACACACCAACCCACACAACACCAAACACACAAAACACAAACAAACACACCACACCCCCAAAACAAACACAAAACAACCACACCCACACACACACACACACACACACAACACACAACAACCACACCCCACAAACATAAACATCCACACACGCACAAATAAACACAACAACCACATGACACACACACAACACAACACAACACACACACACACACAAACACTCCCCCACTCCCCCTCCCCCCCCCCCTTTGGCGTGGAGATAAGGCCAAGGGACAAGAGGGGCAGGAGTGCATTTTAGACCATCACACTCCGCAGGGCGGACCCAGACAACACACCAGGATCTGTGGGAGAGGTGTTGTAGTGTGTGTGTGTGTGTGTCGAGTGTGTGTGTGTGTGTGTGTGTGTGTGTGTGTGTGTGTGTAGTGTGGTGTTGTGTGAGTGTTAGGAGAGCTTCCAGGGGGGCTTGTAGTAATGACCATGGACCCTGTTAGCGATCCATGTCCTATGGGGCCGGGAGATTACAGGCAGAACGGAGGACGGTTTAATATAAAGTGGAGGGTGGAGGTGGAGGATTTGAGTGTGTGTGTGTCATCGTGTCATGTGCGAGTGCATGTGAGTGAGTGTGTAGTGAGTTTGTGTGTGCGTGGGGTGCGATGCATGCGTGCGTTCGGGAGTGCCGCGCATGTGATGTTATGCAAATTGAGAGCTGAACAAGGCAACATAGGAGAGGTTAGGTTGAGGTCTGTGTGAGTGTGTGTGTGGTGTTGTGTGTGTTTGAGGTGTGTGTGTGTGTGTGAGTGTGTGTGTGAGTGAGTGTGTGAGTGTGTGAGTGTGTGAGTGTGTGTTGTTTTTGTATATTTCTGGACTTAACAGGGCCAAAACAGGAGAACGGCTGGAGGGGGGCATGTGTGCATGCATGCGAGTCTCCCTGCCTGTGTGCCTGCATGCCTGCCAGCTGGCCTGTCTGTCTTCCTGCCTGCTTGTGTGCCTGCCTGCCTATCTGTCTGCCTGCCTGATCTGTCTCCCTGCCTGCTTGCCTGTCATGCATGTGCCTGCCTGCCTGACCTGTTTCCGTGGCTGCGTGCTCATCTGTCTGTCTGCCTGCTGCGCTGCCTGCCTGTCTGCCAGCCTGCCTGCCTGCCTGCCAGGCTGCGAGATCGTTCTGTATGCCTGCCTGTCAGCATGCGTGCCTGCCAGCCTGCCTGCCTGCCTGCCAGCCTGCCTGCTGACTGGCTGCCTGCCTGCTAGTGTACGTGGTTTTGTACCTGCCTGGCTGCATGCCTGTCAGCGATGCCTGCATGCCAGCGTGCCTGTTTTATGTTCCCCGGGTCCTATTGTTCCCCAGGTCCTATGTTCCATGTGTCCTATGTTCCCCGAGTCCTATTATTCCCTGGTCTTGGTATGGGACTAAAAACGGGACTCATGTACCCCACATTGTATCTGACAAGGGGATTAAGGTCGAGGCTCAGGATGGTACATATTATTTCTGGCCTAACGCCTTTTCATATCGTCCAACCAGACTCTTTTTACTTCCGTTTTCGGGCTCTGTTTTCCTCATTCATTGACATGAATCAAAGATCATATGATTTATTTGATTGAAAGAGCAGAAGGTTTTGACCAAACCAAAGCCTTTGTCAGGGTGCTCTGCTCTGCTCTGCTTTGGTCACAGCTGTGCTGGTGGGGTCTTCTTCCATATGACAGTTCAGGGCTTGTAAACCTACACACACACTGGAGCTCTCCACCTGATGGAAACAATGTGTGTGTGTGTGTGTGTGTGTGTGTGTGTGTGTGTGCGGAGTGATAGTTGTGTGTGTGTGCGGTGTGTGGTGTGTGTTTGGTGTGTGTGTGTGTGTGGGTGGGTGTGTGTGTTTGTGTTGTTTGTGTGTGGTGTGTGTGTGAGTGAGTGTGTGTGTCGTGTGGTGTGTGTGTGTGGGTAGTTGTTGTGTGTGTGTGTGTGTGTGTCTGTGTGTGTGTGTAGTGTGTGTGTGAGTTGTGTAAGTGTGTAAGTGTGTACGGTGGTTTGTGGTCTTGTGTGTGCATGGTGCCGTGCATGTGCGTGTGTGTGGCGTTGCGTGCGTGCGTATTTGGGGGGGGGGGTGCGTGCGTGCATGCGCGCGCGTGTTCGTGTATGTTCGTGTGTGTGTTGCAGTGCACAGTTCAAATGAAGTGTGTGTGTGGGAGTGTGTGGGGCGTCTCTCAATAAAGAGCCCCAGGGGGTTGACGAAGGTCTATTTAACTTCTTTTTCTTGCTTTCTTTTCTCCTCTCTGTCTTTCCTAATGTGTTGCAGATGGCTGTGGCCTTGACTGCTGCATATGACTTTGGCTAGCCTTGACAAACACACACACACACACAACCACTACAAAAACTCTCTCTCTCCCAACACCCACACACCCACACACACACACCCACACACACCACACACACACACACACACACAACACCACCCCAACAAACACCACAGCACTGCTGTCTTCCCTATCCCAACACACACACACACGCAGTGCACGCACGCAAAGCACACACACAGGACACAACCACACACACAAACACAACACACACACCACACAAGACACACACACACACCACACACACAACACACACACCACCACCACACACACACCTCACACACCCACACGTGTGTCTGCTAGAACTGCTGCTGCTGTCAACTCCAAAGCTACCATGTCAAGCACACATTAGTGTGTGTGTGTGTGTGTGTGTGTGTGTGTGTGTGTGTGTGTGTGTGTGAGTGTGTGTGTGTGTATGTGTGTTGATTGTCTGTGTGTGTGTGTGTGTGTGTGTGTGTGTGTGTGTCTCTGTGTCTGTGTCAGTGTGTGTATTATTATATGGCGTAAATCCAGGCCTGAATAGTTCCCCAAATATATATATCACACAGACTGCAACAGTTGTAGCCGTATGGGCAGGCCATATATACATCAACCAGGGGTGGGCACTTATTTGGCCCCGGCATTTGGAGATGCACCGGATGGATCGGTACCGTTTCCGGTCCGGCCAGTCTAATAGGGTTTTTCACCGGATCGGGTCCGGGCAGTGGCACGGAGTCCGGCATGTTACTAAAATCAGGGTTCTGGTGCATTCTAGCCTAGGCTATTCAGTCTTTCACAACCCAATCACTGAATGGAGTGAAAGCCTTTTGGAAGCGGCCGTTGAGGCAGTGTGGGCATAAGCCTGATCTAAAAATAGTATTGAGCAAAGTATAAAAAGGGCCACGTGTGCAAATTAGACATATGTTTCAAACCCTTTTGTAGGATCCGGTTGGTTCTGGATCGGCAGGATTTAGCAGAGGATCATGTATGCGGATGATCTTAAAAATCGGATCGGAGCACTCTAGTTTAGATATTGAACGAAGGCCAGAAGCACAGAACAAGTTGTCAAAGATAAAACATAGTGACGTAACTTGCCGCATGCTAAACCTGCACATGTAATTAAATGATATGTAGATGAAGCTGATGTATTGGTTAAACTTAAATTCGCAAACTTGTGTTTTAGTAGCATTTTAAGAAATTGAGTAACCGTTCGAAATTGGACTCTTAAATGTTGTCTTTCTTGTTAAAGCTCGGGGGCCACTTGAAAAATGGCTCAGGGGGTCGCAGTGGCCCGGTCCGAGTTTGCCCACGTTGCCGTATACAGTAATTGTAAAGTATATATTTTAGTTCCACTAGGTCAAGCCAGAGCCATGTGAATAACCTATACTCCCACACTCTCTTGGCCACCACACCACCCCTCTTCCATTTGGCCTGCCAGGGTGTCTTGTTTGTTTAATGTGACACTTCTATATGAGGACGAAGCTATAGTATATCCTGCTCAGATCTTTAAAAGGCATTGAAGGGCAGTGGTGGTGGGCAGTGGTGGTAGTGGTGGGGACAGTGTCAGTGGTGGTGGTGGTGGTGGGGGCGGGGGGGGGGGGGGGGGGGGGGGGGGGGGGGGGGTGTTGGGTTTTCAGTTGCAATAGAGTTCTCTGCCACCCTGATGTCTGCACCAGGACTAGTCTTTTAGTACATGTGGTGCCCCTGGGGCACTACACCTTGAGGTGATACCCCCCCCCCCCCCCCCCCCCCCCCCCCCCCCCCCCCCCCTTTAAGAACAAATATTTGAAAGGTTTGTGGTCATGTGGTGCCTAACTGGCTGAACATGGTTGGTTTGCCCCTGGGCACAGTATAATAAATAAAATTATAATAATAATAATATAATAAATTGTGATTTTTTATCGCACTGTATTCATCATATAATAAAAATAATAATAATAATAATAATAATAATAAAAATAATAAAAATAATAATTGTGTTTGTTTCGCACGTATCCTACAAGGCAGTACTTCAAGTGCTTAACAAGAATGGGGGGGAAAAACATCATTGTTTGAGATGGATATAAAAGGAGAGGAATAGGAGGAGAGGCAGAAATAGCAGGAGGCAGAGGAAGCGAGATAGATAGAGATTGTAGAGTCTAAGGTCAAAGTAGGTTAGGCCAGGATTCTTAGAGACGTTGAGGTCCATGTGGTGGGTCTAGGGCCACTTGGCTTATGGGTTAATCCGGGCCTGGTACAGCAGTGTGCCGCTGCACTGGCCAGTCTTCCTCTGTGTGTTTGCATTCCTGCTTTAGATGTTCTTGGGTTTTTGTGTCATGTGTTGCCCCCTAAGGTGCCTTATGGGTAATCCGGCCCTGGCACCGCCGTCCCTCTGTGTGTTTGCAGGGCAGTGAGTGTTGGCAGGGCCCAGCGTCTGCCATAGTGACCTCTGCCACCCCACCACTGTGCCATAGTGACCTCTGCCACCCCGCAGCTGTGCCAGAGACTCAGCCACCCCACGCTTTGCCCAGCGTCTGCCATAGTGACCTCTGCCACCCCACCACTGTGCCATAGTGACCTCTGCCACCCCACCACTGTGCCATAGTGACCTCTGCACCCCCCCCTGTGCAGACGACAGTTGTACAGGGCCCGAGCCGAGAGGCTTTGGCTGGGCCCCGGTCAAATATATCTTATAAGACCCCATATGCACTACACACTCAGACGAACGCACAGTATGCTTGTTTTTAGGTGTATATCGGTATTTGGTTGTGCGCGTGCACACACACACACACACACACACACAGACACACACACACACACAAAACACACACACCCACACACCCACACACACCCACCCCACACCACCCACCTACCCACCACCCACCACCCACCACACACACCAACACCACCACATCACACACCCCACACACAACCAACACCCACCCAACACACACCCCCCACCCACACACACCCACACACCCACACACACCCACACACACACCCACACACACAAATATTCTTACAGACATAAATGCTCATTCATATGCACACATGCAGTTCTGCTCTCTCTCTCTCACACTTTCAACGTTCATTCACCTCTCTCTAAGGGACTGGCATATTTGCTTCACTATAAACAAATGCAGAACAGGTAAATGTGGTCAGGGAACAAACCACACATGCAACACGCAGACACACGCAACACGCACACACACACATACACACCACTCACGCACACACACACACACACACACACGCACACAACACGCCACCACACACACACACCACACACAACACACACACACACACACACACACACACACACACACACACACACACACACACACACACACACACACCCGTAAGAGGCATCCTGAATGCAGGGCGCGATGACAGATCAGATTTACTCATGTGTGCAGTGAAAAGGGCGAGTCTACACTGTAAGGCAAGCAGACTCATTTGGATTTTAAAACTCCAGACCCCCCCCTCCCCTCCCTCTTTCAGCCAATAAATATCTTGGAGAACTGAGCAAGCAAAAGCAAATCTTTACATAAATCTCCAAAGCATTTACCCAGTGGGCTGGACTTGTAATCTGGCATACAGGGCCTTTACCGAGGGCTGGACTGGTAATCTGGCATACAGGGCATTTTCCCAGTAGCAGTAGGCCCGCTAGACCTCAGGGGATGATGCAGTTTTTCCTCTCTTACCGAGCGAATAGACCAGTGTTCTGTAAAATACTCCTACATGCCAGATAATCCTACAAACAAACCCCTATTGGGCATGCGCAGACCATGAAACGTCAACACCAGCTGATCCTAAGACTGTGCAATATTAGCGGAGAACAGATACAGTAAATACAGTACTTAAATTTCCCAATTTTTACAATACACGTGTGTGTTTATTTTCTTTACTTGTGTACTGTGTGTTGTCTTAGAATTGAAGTGTGACTGGAACTTAGTAACTGACTAGTTATGCTAGTGGTTTTGCTAGCGGTGTTTGCTAAAACGTTGAATAACAAATTCCAGGTTTTTGTAGTACTTGTAACAATGACCATACGATTTTATTATTCATATCTTTCATCTTGTAATCTAACACCTGTTTGGTGTACTGTGTTGTATTTTACAGTTAAAAGAAGGAAAATATGACATTGTAGAAGAACAATGTCAGAACACCGGCCGCGACGAGATTCAAGCAACAGAGGATAGCTTCTGTGCAGCAAGAGCGATATGAGCGATTGAAGCGACTAGAGTATGTCCGTTAAAAGCAGAATGCAAGCATTCTAACATTCCCATTGGCTTGTGGTGGCTATCACTGAGCAGCGTCATAGCTCATTTTCCTCATATTCCCAGGAGTTCAATAACAAGCTGTTGCTCTCGTCACGCGAATCGCCTCTTGACGCCCGAATCGCTTTTGTCGCGCGACTCGATACAAAGTCAATTACTTCCGTCGTTCGCCTCGCTCAGGTCACGGCTGGTGTATTCGTGCGATTAGGCACTGGTCAACAATTTAGAGGTGGCAGGCAACTGGTCCATCTTTAATATAGAAAAGTGGGCAATTAAGATTTAGCACGACAGCAGCCTGTGCATGTGTGAGGAGCTGAATTACGGCAAAAATTCCCAGGCTGGTTTTCGGTCTGTCAAATTTTCCTATATTCGTCTGGATATCGTGCATGCACAGTAGGCCTGGTGTGGCGAATCAGCGAGGTAGGATGAATTATTTTTTGTCTTTTATAAGTTTATTTATAAATATATACATTCATAAATTTATTTATATGGGCAGTCATGGGTGAGCGGTTAGGACGTCAGACTTGCATCCCAGAGGTTGCCGGTTCGACTCCCGACCCGCCAGGTTGGTGGGGGGAGTAATCAACCAGTGCTCTCCCCCATCCTCCTCCACTGACTGAGGTACCCGCAGCATGGTACTGTCCCACCGCACTGCTCCCCATGGGGCGCCACAGAGGGCTGCCCCCTGCATGGGTGAGGCATAAATGCAAAATTTCTTTGCGTGCAGGTGTGCAAGTGTTACTTGTGTGCTGTGGAGTGCTGTGTACAATGACCAATGGGAGTTGGAGTTTCCAGGGCAATCACATTCATTTATGAAGGGAGCAGTGAGAGAGTTGGCCAGGAACACAGTCGGGGAGCGAGAATGTGGCGGTTGGTCAACGGACACCAGGACCGGACCGACCCAGGATCCCCAGTGCCAAAACCGAACCCAGGCCGGAACCGAACCCGGGTCTGCAGTGCTCCACCACCAGAGTCACGGCAGGGCCGAGGTAGGATGAATTCACAGGACACTGGCCTGATTATCATCGACTTTAAAATCTCTTTGGGATTTGGTCTGATCAAGAGCATAATAATTAACGTTTCCCAAACAGCATGGTTGACGCGCCTTCCCAGGATTGCTACTGGTTGACTGGTTTCTGACAAAGTGGGTGGAGTTCCTGATTTTTCAGGAGATCAGAAACGATATCTACATTGCTCTTGGCCTGACTAGAAGCAACCAGCAGGTCTTGCACAAACTAAAGAGACGTGGCTGGTACAGGACCCTACGGATAGGCAAAAAAAATGGCAGACCGGTCTATGGTCCCGGTCCAGTCTTACATCCACCCAAGCCTCCCTAATAAACAGCTCCCTTTGCTTGGTGGCAGGGCTGGACTGGCCATCTGGCATAGCGGGCATTTCCCCATGGGCCCCTCATCATCGTGGGCCCCTGTTGTCAGACCGGTGAGCCCTGCACCCTCGTGGGCCCCTGTTGTCAGACCGATGAGCCCTGCACCCTCGTGGGCTCCTATTTTAAGAAAGGTTTTTGATTTTTATTTATTGTACATCTTTACATTTCTGAAATTAGGAGCCCATGTGGGTGTAGGGCCCACCGCTGAGTCAGTTCTGTGCCGCTAATGATGAGGGGCCCCTTTAAGCCAAAAGTGCCCGCGGCCCTATTTCTCCCCCAGTGCAGCCCCTTTGCTCGCTGGAATATTCAAGCAACAGCTCCGTTTTGCTTACTCCCCATGTTAGTTATTGCGAAGCTGTTTGGGATAAATTCTTATGACGAATGCATTCGGTAAACATCGAAGGTCATATCTTTGTGGAGGCAGTGCAAAAACTGCAGCATTTGTTAATGTTGGCAAAAAACCTTATCCTAGATCCATCATTGAGCTGCGTTTCTGTAGCACACACTGTACCTCGTACGACCCCACACCAAAATGCCATTACTGTGTTTGTTATGCTAATGTAAATAAGTTAAATAAAAATGTTTATTAAACGAGTGGTGTGGACTGGTGATTTGGTATTCATTTCAGATTGTCTTTTAGAACTTTCATGGTATGTTGTGTAGCTTTTTATTTTTTTTTTATCATACCCAGCGCCTCCAATTAGTGCACAGTAAGTTGTAGGCAACATAATATTCTATTTTCCAAAATGTAACCTCATAAAACTTTGCTGGGACTGTCGACGGTTTCATGGAACGTTTGCTTGTTGCTTCTGTGGTGGACATGATCTGGCCGAGTAAAATTCCGGTCTGCTAATGTTTTGGTAGCTGTAAATTGCAGCCCTACCTGAATCATTTACCTCGGTTTTAATATTGGTAACAAAAAATTTTAATATTTATTTTAATTGTTTGCGGTAGGGTGCAATTCACTTCTGGTAGGCCTAACCAATTCCGATGGCAAACCACGCTGTATGGTTAATTCAGTAAACACGAAGGTCATATCTTTTGGGAGGCAGTGCAAAAAACTTCAGATAGTATATGTCGGCCAAACACCTTATCCTAGAATACATTAATTAGAATGTTTATTAAAATGAGCGGTGTGGAATGGTGACTTGGCTTTTCATTTTAGGATGTGCTATTTCTGAACTCTCATGGTCGTGGGGCCTGTCAGTAGTTTTCATCCACCAGCGCATCGATTATCTACAGGTAGTAGTAAGTATGGGCTGGGTTCAAAAACGATCGAATGCGATCAATATGATTCCGTTCGGGGGGGGGGAAAAAAGAGCAATAACGATTCACAACTTTTCGGATCGATCTTTTGCAGAATTTCATATTTTCTCAACACATCCAGTAGCTCTCTTCCACAGAGTGACTTCCCACTTAAATGCTCACATATCCAGGTATTTTATGTTAGTTGTGGCACAAGGCTGAGATAAATTAGGTTTTTCTAACGGTCTTAGGAATTCTAGGCATAAATGGGTTTACGTGCAGGTCAGCAATACAAACGATATGATATTGATGAATGGATCGTAGCCTTCTGGATCGGCTTGAACGATCCGGCCATTTGGATCGATTCCATCTCTGTTGTAAATATATTAATAATTATAAATATATTTAAACTATTTATATTCACATGTACCCTTAATCAAAACCTGCGTGGCTCAATTCAGTATAAAGTCCACGGAAGTAGTATAGTATAAAATAATACTCAATAGCCACAGAGTTATTGAACAGTTAGGCAATATCTCACAGTCATTAATTTAGACTACAGCGATTCTACCATACAAACGGGCAAACGAATACACACAATCAAGAACAAACCCACTCCACAACAACACAACCATACAAACGACACCACCCTAATCACCATTAATCACAATCAAATCAATACACTTTAATATAAAACATACAAAAAATCCTCCTTAATTAAATAAACAAATAAAAACTAAATAAATTCTTTTTATTATAATCAACAACATTAATTTTTTTATTTATTTATTCCTTTTCTTTTTTTTCTTTTCTAAAATCTTAAAATTAAATTATATTGCTCACACTCCCCCCAATCACAATCAATAAACATTAAATTTATCTTTTATTACTCTCATTTAAAATTAAAACAATTAACTTTTTATTTTAATCTTTACTTTTTACATACCATCGCCCCGCCGTATACTAAACTCATTTATCAAAATTTATACCATTCATATTTCCCACTTAAATTTGCTTTTCTTGCATACTTTTATACCTCTGCTCACTCGCGCAATTCTCAGTTTCACCCTGTTCTTTCAAACTCAATCTTATTCATGTCCTGTCCCATCATCATCTGGTCTTCCTGTCTCTCATCATCCACTATTCCTACTCACCATCACCACGTGCGTATAACGCTCTCATCCTCTTTTAATCAACTCATACTCCCACACTCTATTTTCTAAATGCTATCACAATATACACTAATCTGTCACTCAATCCACAAACACAACAAAAATTTGCAAGTTATTCATACCTATATTTTGCATCTCACTACGACCTTCTCTACGTTAATTCTTCCCGATTATACTTATCTTTTAAGCGCAACAGCACACCCGCATTACATATGGGGCATCTCGCTCCTCGCTTCGCGTAACGGGTGGACTCGATAGCACACTCAGCGGGAGAGACCGCGCACACACCATAGGGTAAAAATCACACCCAATGGGTGTATCAAAACAGATCTTACTCTTCGTAGCTATCTAATGCATGTGTTTTGGTGCTATTTACGTGCTTGAGTAGTATATTTGCCATTATTTGCGTACGCAGTGGCAAAGCCCTCGATTATTCTGTGTGTGTACTCGACACCTAATGCCTGTGGCACAGATCGAGCGCAGAGGGCCAACTCTAGGAACCCGCAATGCCGCCCGTACAAACCGAATATTCAGCTCAACGTTCCCCCGTGAATAATCTCCTGATACAAAAAACGTACACTACTACTCGTGAGATCTGTACTAATTTCACCGCCCGTGGCGCACTTGACTATTCACTCTTCTAGGGGCCACCCTTTGGTGTTCCCGCGAACATACTCCGATCGCGAATGCCGCACACTGCTTGCCATCCCCCCCGCAGGTGGCATCAGCATGCGGCCCTAATGGTCTCGCCGCGCACTCACCTGCGAGCGCGTGTGTGCCTACTGCATTTTGAGTCGGGATCCACTTGCCAATCGTTAGGTTTGCTGATGGAAGTCTCCTCTGCTAATGGTGCACAGGGAGTGAGCCAAAGTATTCATGCTGCATTCATGTCTAAAGCCAAGACCTTCCAACTTAAAGAGCTTGGCTTGGAGTGAGGGAAATGGATTCATTGAGTACAATGAACTTCTCGTTTTCCGTTCAAGTTTCAGCAGAGAGTTTGCAACAGCACTCAAAGTCATTACAGGCATGTGAAAAGACATACACACACACACGCACACCGCCGCAGGCACGCCGCACGCACGCCCGCACGCAGCACGCAGCACGCAGCAGCAGCACGCACGCACGCACGCACGCACGCACGCACGCACGCACGCACGCACACACGCACGCACGCACACACACACACTGTTTGCTCAGTCATCAAAGGCATGTGAGAAAACACACACACACACACACACACACACACACACACACACACACACACACACAAAGTGTCACAGGTGAAGGCATCTCTATCAATCAGATGTAGATATGTTGTCTCTGTGCATGTGTCACGTATGGAAATGAGGATGTGTGTGTTCTGCCTGACTGAACATTACGACGAGACGAGATTTAGACAAAGTGCAGCCAACCATGAAGACCCCCAATAAGATAAAGCAGAGAGGAAATCCGGCAGATAATACTCTCTCTCTCTTTCTCTCTCTCTCTCTATCTCTCTCCCTCTCTCTCTCGCTCTCTCTCTCGCTCTTAATCTCTCTCTCTTTACCTCTCTTTCTCTCTCTCTCTCTCCCTCTCTCTATCTCTATCTCTCTCTCTCTCTATTTCTCTATCTCTCTCTCTCCATCTCTCTATCCCTCTCTTCCTCTCTCTCTCGCCCCCCCTTTCTCTCTCTCTCTCTCTCTCTCCCTCTCATTCTCTCTCTCTCCCTCCATTTCTCTCTTCCTCCCTTTGTCTATGTCTGGTGCTGTATGCTGCTGCAATATTTCATCATCAGGTTCATTTCTAATGGCATGCAGGGATCACTCAGGCCAACAGAAAACACAATAAGAAAATGGTACACAACTCTCACACACACACACACACAGACAAACACACACACACACACACACACACACACACACACACACGCACACACACACCCAATCACACACACGTCCAATTACACGTGTGCACACACACACACATGCGCATAGCCTATATTCTCTCTCTCTCTCACACACACACAAACACACACACACACACACACACCACTCGCACGCGGGCAGCGGCGCGCCCGCACGCACGCACGGCAGCACGCCACGCCCGCAGCACACGGCCACCCCCATATCGGGATGAAATAATCATTATCTTAAGTTGAAAGGAAGGGATTTTGATTAATGGCGTACATTACCACTAATGAAATGCATGTGTTAGCTTAGCCACCCCCACCCCCAACCCCCCAGCGCACCCCCCTACACACACACACACCCCTGTGCACCCAGGGCTGTTCCTTACAGTGCGAAAAGGAAGATTACACTTAATCCCTCGCTCTCTTACATAACTGTGTGTGTGTGGTGTTGTGTGAGTGTGTGTGTGTGTGTGTGTGGTGTTGTGAGGATTTGAGTGAGTGTGTGGTGTGTGTGAGTGTGAGTGTGTGCTGTTTGTGGGCGCGGTTGCGTTGTGTGTGTGTGTGTGGCGCATGCGTGCACGTGTGTGTGTCTGTGTGTGTGTGTTTGTGTAGGCCTAACTGTATCTGTGTGTATGTGTGTATGTGCGTGTGTGTGTGGCAGCTGTACAGATTATCTTGGAAAAGCCAAACAATGAGTCATCAGAGTTAATCAGCTTTTGCTTGGACATGCTAAACGTGTGTGTGTGTGTGTGTGTGTGTGTGTGTGTGTGTGTGTGTGTGTGTGTGTGTTTTGTTGTTGTGTGTGTGCGGTGTGTGTGTGTGGTGTTGTTGTGTGTGGTGTGGTGTTGTGTGTGTGTGTGCGTTGTGTAGATGTGTGTGTGGTGTTGTGTGTCGAGTGTGTGTGTCGGGTTTGTGTTGTGTGTGGGTGTTGATTAGTGCGTGTGCGTGTGTGTAAACATGTGTTCCCTTTTTCTCGTGCAGAAATCTTGCAGATTAATGTTCCCAGACAGAAGGCGTCTTCATGCATGAAAAAGCTGTTTGACACGAGTGGACAACAACGTGAACAGAGCTAAGCATTATTGGTGGCATAGCTGATGATTTAGAGCAGGGGTGTCAAACTCAAATTGACTGAGGGCCAAAATCGGAATATGGAACGAAGTCGCGGGGGGCTTGAACTCAAAATTATTTTTTAATAAATGAACTAAAATTGAGCAGGCACACACTTAATACTCCTAGATAAGTCTCATACCACACTGGCACATGTTGTATTGTTAGGAGTGTGAGCGGTGTCTTGGCTGGCCGGCTTCATACTTCTGAGACGCACAAATTTATGTTCAAGTAACACAATACATTTATGGTTCGGGCCAATGACCATACACATTTGAATCTGATCTCGCGGACCGAATAAAATGACTCCGCGGGCCAGATTTGGCCCCCGGGCCTGAGTTTGACACCCCTGATTTAAAGGTACAGCATGTACTATGTTATGTGGTCTATTTCCAGAATTCATTCTGCTCATTCACAAATGTCACCTTTTTGACAAGTAGGCTACTTACCACCACCATCAAATTCAAAGTATTCATTTTGCTACACTTTTCATACATTAAAAATGTGGATCCTCTTCATCTCCACCATCTGAAATGACCTTATTAGCTGCAAAACTTACTGTACCTTGGTCATTCTAGTAAACATTAGTTTATGACAGGACATATTCATGAAGAGATCGAATTAAGTATATGGGCAGCACAGTTTCAATGAGCAGCATAGTTGCAATACCTCTGGCAATGATCCCACAGTGACAAACAAAGTAAGTAACCTTGAGTGGATCCAATTCAATACACTAAAATGTGTATTTGTATATTTGTTTATTTCCTGGAGCTACACTTGTGTTTCACTGCACAAATATAAAGGTAAAGAGAACACACATTTAAGGTACAAATATGTGCCCTGGTTAACCGGTAGAATGACGTGCTTTTATTTTAGATATTTGTATTTACCTTTAGTGCTATGTTTTCTGTCTCTGATGACATTTTGCACAATCAATTCCCTTTAGGGACAATAAAGATCGAGCTGAGTTGCAGAGTTAAGTTGATACAAAGGCTTAGAAAGCTGAGATGTTGCTATTGACTGAAAAATGATACACCCACTGTATGGTATTTTAAAAACTGCAATATAGGGAAAACATAAATCCCTGACCTCGCTGCCAGGAGATATTAATTTAGTGATGTTTGCAAATCTTTTGGGAAACTTACAGTAAAAGTGTTGATGTTGTTGTTACAGTTATTGTACAGCGCAACATATTATTATATTATTATGTTAATATAATTATTACGTATTTTCACATAAAATCTAATCTTGCCTCAAGAGATTGTTGAGGGATAAATGAAGAATCCCTACAGGATACCACAGAGCTAGCATGGCTATTTCGACTGTCTCTTTAAGTCTCTTCGAGTCTTTTCAGCGGGGTGCCACTCACAAACAGATGGATCGGATCGCGAGGCTGGTTATCAACTATGAACATAAAACAAATCTTGCCAAAAATCAAAGAGCCTCAGCTTCTTGGGACTGCAATGTTGATGGGACAGAGGGAAGTATGTAAGCACATCATGTTGCATCAAGAGATTATTATGGGATGGGTGAAGAATAGAGCTAGCCTGGCTATTTCAACTCTCTCTTCAAGTCTCTTCAAGTCTTGTCTGGCCAGGGTGCCTCAAACAGATGGATCGGGGAGTTGCTTGCGTTTCAGCTTAGAGATGACGGATCTGATTTTTAGGATCTGCCGGATACCGGGGATCCACATGCTGCAAGATCCTGCCGGATCGAAAACCGGATAGTGGATTACGGAAAGGGTTGAAAAACACTAGCTACAGCACACTTGGGCATTTTTATCACGTTGGCTCAAACTATTTTGGAACTGAAAACGCCTCGGCTTTTACAGGATCTGGATCTGGAACCGGATCGGATCTGTGAAAAAAACCCTATTATCTACGGAATCCGGAACGGTATCTTGGATTTGGATCTTGGATACCGGTTATATTAGTTTCAACTATTGAAAATAAAACAATGATGCCAAAATCATCACAAGAGTTTGTAGCCCAGCTTCATTGTAATGCCACATTGAAGGGACAGAGGGAAGGAGGGAAACTGATGGACAGATGGACTCTTACCGTCTCTATCACGACTTAAACAAGCCCTGAACTTCACATACGACCAACGCCCCTGACTTCAAAAAAGCCAACGCTGAATCAAGTAGCCCAAACAGTATTGTGGTAGGACCTCCCCCAAAAGCCAGTGTTAACCATCGTCATCTGTGGACTGCGTACACAGGAGGGTCTCCTGAATGAAAGCTTGAAATCTAGACTCAAGACGAAGCTTTTTGCAGATGCTTACCCTTAACCTAAATTTTATGTATTTAATTTTAATTTTTATTCTACCGTATGTTTTATCGTATCGTTTTTTTTTTTTTTTAATTTCAGCTTATCTTAAATTATATGTTTTTATTTCCATTTTCTTTTTACCATATGTTTTATATTGATGTTTGAAATCTTCTTTGGCTTTTTATTTTAAATACTTTTAAAGGCTCTTTGTATTTGTAAAGCACATTGAGTTGCACATGTGTATGAAATGCGCTATATAAATAAAGTTGACTTGACTTGACTTGACTATTCTGCAGCTGTAGCTTCAGGATGCGTTATGATGTGCTGACTTCTATGTTCTGGCCAAGAGGGGATTGGTCTGTTTCAGTGTCTTGCCAAGGCGGATTCCGCACAGTTTCCAGAGAAATCCTCGGATTCTCAGAGGGCTTGTTCGAGACGAGCGTTTCAGATGAGAGATTTTTTTAAAACCAAAAACAATAGACACACACACATGCCCTGCACATGTGTGAAGGGGTCAGCAGGTGCCAAGGAACACAGGGAATTGGGCTGAGCAGACAGGCAGCAGGCAGTTGGGCAAAAAAGCCTAAAAAGGCATGTGTGCTAATCTGATTATCATCGACTTTCAAATCTCTTCGAGACTTGGTCAAGCCAAGAACATAACAATGAATATGCATGCTTGACCCGCTCTAAAAGTTGTAATGTTGTTTGCTTCACTCGACAAGGCGGAAGGAGTTCGTTTTTTTTTCTGGAGTCAAAGACGATATTTGTATTTGCATTGGCTGACTGGAAGAATAGCAGAGTGTTGCGTCTCTAGGAGGGCACACCTGGCTACATGAGGATGGGGATAATTACTCACCCCACCAACCTGGTGGGTCAGGTGTCGAACCGACAACCTTTGGGCTACAAGTCTGAGACTCTAACCTCTTACCCATGGCTGCCATGTTAAAGTGCAATATTTCAAAGTCATGTGCTAGTCTGTTTGATTGTTTGTCTGTCTGTCTCTCTACCTGCTGTATCTGTTTGGCTGCCTCTCGGCCTGCTGTATCTGCATGCCTGCTTTTTTGCCGGGAGCGTACCTATGTTCCCCAGGTCCTATGTTCCCCTGGTCCTATGTTACCAGGTCCTATGTTCCCCAGTCTTTGTATGGGACCGGGGAACATACCGTAGGACCTTTTTTCTAAAAAAGGGTTCTATGTTCCCCGCATTCTATGATTCCGAGTTTTCAAATTGTGCTTCCCAAACCATCCTAAACCTAACCTGTACTGCAATGTTTTAGAGTTGTAATTTGTTGCCCTGACCAAAACTATCTCAATTTGTCGAGGTGACCAGAAACATGGCTTTGCCTGTGGCTAGCAGTTAGTTGGAAGCAGAGGGGACTAGAACCATTTTTGAAAAAAGGGTCCAAAGTTTCCCCGGTTGGAGTTAACAATGATCGGGGACCGGGGGCGGGGAACATAGGGATGATCCCTTTTTGCCAAAGTGGAGAGCTTTGGAAGCAAGTCTGACGATCACAAAGAAGCCTCCTTGACAAGCCTCTCCTTAGCACAACCCACACACATACTCCCTCCCTCTCTCTCTCTCTCTCTCTCTCCCTCTCTCGCTCCCTCTCTCACACTCACCACAACTAAACACACAGACACACAGACCAGCACAAGAGCACACACCACACACACGACCCCACACCACACACACACACACACACACACACACACACACACAAGGTCACTTTCTCCTCGTTCTGCTGCACAAGAGGCTTATGCTGGTCTTTGAGCGGCTGCGTTTGATGCTTTTCCAGGCATCTGAAAGACATTCGCTGCTGCTCCAAGACACTCGCTGTAAAAAGCACCGCTGGATGAAGAGCCTAAAACCCCCTGTGTTGCCAGATGGGGCGAGTGCCCGCCCAATTGGGCAACTTGGGATGAGCGTCGGCGGGTAAAAATGGGAAATATTGGCCATTTGCCGTTTTTTTCAGCCGTTTTGGGCCCACAGAAGTCAATGTAATTTGTTGAATTTGGGCGGAATGTAGGCAATATGAGACCCTTTTGGGCGGGATTGGTCAGACCCATTCTGGCAACACATGACAACCCCCTCTATGCCTCGTTTACAGGAACTGGGAGGCGGGCTGAGAGAAGTGTGTTGTATGTGTGTGTGTGTGAGTGCTTTGGTGCGTGTGCGGGTGTGCGGTGGGTGTGCTGTGTGGTTGTGGTGTGCGTGTGCACGTGCGTGTGATTATGCGTGTGTGGCTTAGGGGGTGGGGTTGGGCGTTTGGGGGCTGGATAGTGTGTGTGTTGGGTAAGGGGATTTAATGTGTGTGTATCTGTATATGTGTGTGTGTGTGTGTGTGTGTGATCGGTTTGTGTGTGTGTGTGTGTGTGTGTGTGTGTGTGTGTGTGTGTGTGGTTTTGCCATAAGCCCCCGTAGACTACACCGACAGCGACACTGGAGCTGGTCCGTCCTCGTTGCCAAATTTGAGGGAAAAGCCACTTCGCTTTAGCCCCCGCCAGCCAGACAGCCTGCCATCCCAGAGCTGCGGTCCAGAGCAGAAATGTATCCAAGGCTGGACTGGGGGAGAAATAGGACTGGGCACTTTGGCTAAGGGGCCCTCGATGGGGAGAAATAGGGTCGGGCCATTTTGGCTTAAAGGGGCCCCTCAAGGGGGGAGTAATAGGCCGGGCACCTTTGGCTTATAGGGGCCCCTATGGCGTGTGAAATAGGGCCAGGGCACTTTTTGGCTTAAGGGGCCCTCATTGGGGGAGAAATAGGGGCCGGGATTTTTGGCTTATAGGGGCTCATGGGGGAGAAATAGGGCCCGGGCACCTTTGGCTTATTGGGGCCCCTCATAATTAGCGGCGCAGAACTGATTCACCGGTGGGCCCCGCACCCTTGTGGGTCCCTATTTTTAGAAATGTAAAAAAAAAAAATTAAAAACATTTTTTTTTTACATTTATGAAAATAGGGGCCCACAAGGGTGCAGGGCCCACCGGGAAATGCCTGCTATGCCAGATGGCCAATAGGGGCCCACAAGGGTGCAGGGCCCACCGGGAAATGCCCGCTATGCCAGATGGCCAATAGGGGCCCACAAGGGTGCAGGGCCCACCGGGAAATGCCCGCTATGCCAGATGGCCAATAGGGGCCCACAATGGTGCAGGGCCCACCAGGCAATGCCCGCTATGCGAGATGGCCAATAGGGGCCCACGAGGGTGTAGAGCCCACTGGGAAATGCCCGCTATGCCAGATGGCCAATAGGGGCCCACGAGGGTGCAGGGCCCACCACCAGGCAAATGCTCCTGCTATGCCAGATGGCCAATAGGGCAGTCCACAAAAGGTGCAGGGCCCACCGGGAAATGCCCGCTATGCCAGATGGCCAATAGGGGCCCACAATGGTGCAGGGCCCACCAGGCAATGCCCGCTATGCGAGATGGCCAATAGGGGCCCACGAGGGTGTAGAGCCCACTGGGAAATGCCCGCTATGCCAGATGGCCAATAGGGGCCCACGAGGGTGCAGGGCCCACCGGGAAATGCCCGCTATGCCAGATGGCCAATAGGGGCCCACGAGGGTGCAGGGCGACCCGGGAAATGCCCGCTAGTGCCCGATGGCCAATAGGGGCCCACGAGGGTGCAGGGCCCACCAGGAAATGCCTGTGGTGGCAGAAAATAGGGGCCCACGAGGGTGCAGGGCCCACCGGGAAATGCCTGCTATGCCAGATGGCCAATAGGGGCCCACAAGGGTGCAGGGCCCACCGGGAAATGCCTGCTATGCCAGATGTCCAGTCCAGCCAGTTCATCTCCCGCAGTGTTGTGATGTGTTTTAGCGTCGCTGCTGCTGCTGCTGCTGCTGCTGCTGCTGCTGCTGCTACTACGCTGGAGTGAACTTTCCTTCAGCACTGACTTTGTTTTCGACTTCTTTCCTTTAAAATGGTTGTGGTGGCAAG
>NC_085862.1:2538038-2540538 GCF_034702125.1 Engraulis encrasicolus
ACACACACGTTCACGTGCACGCACACACACACACGCACACACACGCACACACACACGCACGCACACTCACACACACACACACACACACACCAGCCCTCCCACACAACACATTGTTTTTGCTTGTCACGCTCCCAAACCATCTGAACTGCAGCCAAGCTGCGTTGTCACATGGATGGCTTGGCATTGTTTACATGCTGTGAGTCTCCAGGCTGCTACACTACACACCCTTGTTGTTCGTCAGGGTTTTCCTCGAGTGAGCTGAGCACAGCCAGGTGCTCCCCAGAGACATGTAAACAGCAGCAACCACAACAGCAACAATAACAAACCAACTCCATAATAGGACAGCTTGCGCAAAATAGAGAAAGGAGACTAGATGTAAAACTGTGAGTATAGCCAGGTATTCCCCATAGCACAGACATGTAAACATCAACAACAGCAATAACAATCACAGCAGCAGGAATAGGAGAACTTGGGCACCATAGAGAAATGAGACTATAGATAGGCCTACAAAACTGGGAGTATAGCCAGATATTATTATTATATTTATACACCAATAACAACAACAACAATAACAAACAAATACAATAACAGGAATAGGAGAACTTGGGCACAATAGAGAAAGGAGACTATATATACAAAACTGGGAGTATAGCCAGATATTCCCCATAGTGTAGACATGTTAACATCAACCACAACAACAACAACAATAATATCAAACAACAACAACAACAATAACAAACAAACACAAGAATAGCAATAGGAGAGCTTAGGCAAAATAGAGAAGGAGACTAGATAGATATAAAACTAGGAGTATAGCCAGGTATTCCCTATAGCCTTGGCCTGTAAACAACAACAACCGCAACCACAACAACAACAACCAAACACAATAGTATGACTAGAAGACCTTAGGCAAAATAGAGAAAGGATACTATAGATGTAGAACTGTATTCCCCATAGCGTAGGCCTGTAAACAACAACCACAACCACAACAATAAACAACCACCACAAGGAATAATGAACACAACTAGAAGCACTCAGAGAGCGCAGACCTCCGCCAAGGAAGCTGTTTGATGGAGCATTTGACTGTTACATCCTAAGTCTTTCTGCCTTCTTTTAATGGAGTACCCGCAATTCAATTTCTGGTCACTAGGGGCGTCTAGATATTTAGGCCAGCAATGGTGAATCTTTTTAAAAGTCCTGGTTCAGGTTTGTGATCCGGATCACCACCAGAATTTAATAACTTGTTCCTTGTGTCATTATCAACAACTCCACAAAGTTTCGTCCAAATCCGTTGGATTAGTTTTTGAGTTATGCTGCTGACAAACAAACAAACAAACAAACAGACAGATAAACCAACGCAACTGAAAACATGAGCTACTTGGCGGAGGTAACAATAACAAGCTGTGGCAAAAGAGAGAAGAGAGACCAGGGGCCTATACTACAGAGAGTAAGTCCAGGAGTAAACATGGTTGCGTTAAGCGCTAAATCATCTAATAGAAGAGCCTGGAGTCCTCATTTTCTTCTTCTCTCTGGTTTGCTCCTGAACCTGCTGTGTACAGTAATACACTGTGGACCCCTGATATAAGAACATGCAACAAGTACTTTACGTATGTCAGAGGGAAGTCCTATTCCTACTCCATCCGTGTCACATCCAAAGACTTTAGTTGAGAGCGAAAGTCTTCTTTTATTACCTCCATTAAGATGTCCAGTTGCTTACAGTACAACTTAACTGTGTAATACCTGTCCTGTAAAATATTCTAGAGCAGGCATGTCAACATAAGGGCCAGATGCAGACTGCTACATGGTTCAATCTGGCCCCAGACTTGTAGAGAAAAAAAAAGGAATATAGAAGTAAGAAGTGAATCTCTGGCCCATTAAAAAAATTGCAGCAGTTGTCTCAGATTTCAAGTTTCAATTTTTGGGCATCAGTTACAGTCAATGTTCCTGATAAACCTCATGTCATCCACCTCGAGTACTACGATATGTAGCAGATATTAGCGATATTTTGTAATTGTGTCACTGGTCCGGCAAGAGATACGTACACTGACTAGAGGGGAGCTACCTATAGCCTACAGCAGCCTGGCCAACACATCCATGTGCAGCTACATTCTATATTTAAATCCAATAAAAGAAATCATTTTACGTCCATGTTTGCAGTTTTCCATGCCAGGCGGTGTAGTTCGGCCTTTGAAGAGGTATAACACTACGTGTTGTGTTGTGTGAATACGTGTGTCTGTGTGTCTGTGTGTCTGTGTGTGTGTGTGTGCGCGCATGTGCATGTGTGCATGTGTGTGTGCATGCGTCTGTTTAAAGTGCACGCTTGTGTGTGTGTGTGTGTGTGTGTGTATGTCTTTTCCTTCATGGTCAGCGTCTGCAGTGGGTTGTTCCTCTTTATTGCGGCTGTGTTGGTTGTTGTGCTTGGCTGGATGCCGCCACGTTTGAAGTGGATTCTGTATGTGTGTGTTTCTGTGTGTTTGTGTGTGTGCCGCTGTGTGCGTCT
>NC_085862.1:2553038-2558038 GCF_034702125.1 Engraulis encrasicolus
GGGAGATGGATGCTAGAGAGAGGAGGGGAGAAGGAGAGGAGAGGAGGGAAGAGGAGGAGAGGAGAGGGATACTAGAGGGAGGGGGGGAGAGGAGGAGGAGGAGAGGAGGAGGTGGAGGAGAGGGCAGAGGAGAGGGGAAAGCGAGGGGAGGAGGAGTGTGGGATGAGAGACAAGATGGACAGAGAGGGATGCTACAGAGAAAGGAGGTCAGAGGAGGAGAGGGGTTAGGGGGCAGAGTAAGAGGGAAGAGGAGAAGAGGGGTTGGGGGGGATGTGAGGTGAGGAGGAGAGGAGGATCGATGTATGCTGCACAGGAGGAGGGCAGAGGAGGAGAGGTGTTAGGGAGGGGTGGGCGAAGAGCTATACTGAAGAGGAGGAGGAGGAAGAGGAGAAGGAGGTGGAGGAGGAGGAGAAGAGAGGTGACAGTGGGTGAGAGGGAGAGGAGGATCGATGAGAGAGAGAGAGAGAGAAAGAGGAGTAAGAGGTGAGCACAGAGATGGGGAAAGGGGAGGGATGTCATGGGGCAAGGATGTCAGGTGAGGGACAGGAGATTAGAGTGTGAGATCAATACTTTAGGGAAGAAGGTGGAGGAAGGGGAGGAGGAGGAGGTGAGGGGTTGAGGAGGAGGAGTGGGGGAGGGGGAGGATAGGTGCGACAGGAGGAGGAGGAGGAAGGGGAGAGGAGGAGGGGGAGGGAGGTGCAGGAGGCGGAGGATGAAGAGGGGAGGAGGAGGAGGGGAAGGGGGGTGTGAGGTGCAGGAGGAGGAGGAGGGGGAGGGGGGAGAGAGGTGCAGGAGGAGGAGGGGAAGGGGGGTGTGAGGGGAAGGTGAGCCCTCATATGTCAGGTGAGGTAGAGGAGATAGTCTGTGAGATCATGCTTTAGGGGAGAAGGGGGAGCAGGGGAGGAGGAACAGGAGGTGAGAACAAGATGAGGGGGAGGAGGAGGAGTTTGAGGTGAGGGGAAGATGATCCCTCACGTGAGCTGAGCTGAGCTGAGTCGTCAGCGCCCCGTAAGTAAGTAAGTAAGTAAGTAAGTAAGTCAGGAAAGTCTCTCGTGATCGTGATCCCTCTTCTCTTCCCGTAAGAGTGACGGCATGCGGAGCAGTACACACAGGATGACTCATTACAGCAGATCACACCACCAGCAGCATCACCACCAGCAGGCGCAGCATCAGCACCATCACCCACGGCAACAGCAACAGCAACAGCAACAACAGGTCTCAGATCAGATCAGATCGGATCACATCAGATGAGCCCAGGCATCTAATTGCCACGGTGACTCAAGTGAAGTCAAATACGGGATAAGATGGGATGGGATGACATCATCGCCCAACAACCAACAGGTCCCAGATCAGATTACATCAGCTAATACATAGGTTTCTCATGCATCTACTGTAATACATAGGTTTCTCATACATCTAATACATAGGTTTCCCGATTACAAACATTTGACACGTTTACATGAGACATTTAATTCGGAATGAACTGACTTTAATTCTGAATAATGTATAATTCCGCTTTGACGTCATGTAAACACCTCTTAATTCGGAATTAAAAGAAAGATCAAAGTAAACTTGACGGAACTATTTAATTTGGAATTATTAATTCGGAATTCAAAACATCGTGTAAACGTAGTGATTCACACTGTGAGGAGGACCAGGTGAGCACATTTTTTGAGTGACAGCAGCTTCTAACAATCAGAGGTTGAGGAGTGTGCAATCCAAGGGCACGCAGGCAGGGATTGTTTACAAACGGGAAACCCATATATTGCCACGGTGACTCAAGCAGTCAAGTCAAAGATGGGATGGGATGACATCACCACCAACCAACCAACCAGCAGGTCCCAGATCAGGCGAGCTGAGCAGCCGAGCAGCTGAGTCAGCAGGAGGCATCATGGGAAGAGATGACCTCATCGCATCGCCGCGCAGCAGGCCTGAGATCAGAAGGTCAATCTGCCTCACCTCACCTCATCTCCTCTCTTCATCCTCTTACCTGAACACAATCCACTTATCCCCCTGGGAAGACCCAAACACAACAATGACACCACCACCACTACCACTATCATCAGCCGGTGTCCCAGGCAGCCAGTGAGTCAGGCGGTCACTATACATGTAGATGTGTACACCTGTGTGAGATACTAGAGCAAAAAATGTTAATGTGATTCCGGAATCTTCTTTCGCTACTAAGGCCTAATGGGATTGTAATGTAATCTTGTTTGAAGAGAGAGAGAGAGAGAGAGAGACAGAGAAAGAGAGTGAGAGAGACAGAGAGAGAGAGAGACAGAGAGAGACAGAGAGAGAGAGAGAGAGACAGAGAAAGAGAGTGCGAGAGAGAGAGAGAGAGAGAGAGAGAGAGAGAGAGAGAGAGAGAGAGAGAGGGGGAGAGAGAGAGAGAGAGAGAGAGAGAGAGAGAGAGAGAGAGAGAGAGAGGGAGAGAGAGAGAGGGAGAGACAGACAGAGCGAGAGAGAGTAGTAGTAGTAGTAGTAGTAGTAGTAGTTGTAGTAGTAGTAGTAGTAGTAGTAGTAGAAGTTGTTGTTGCTGTTGAGTTGTAGTAGTAGAATACCATAGTTAACCAGGGCTTGGGCAATTCACCTCATTAAGGTCATAGGTCAGCATAGCGTGCTCGTATAGTGTCCTATGGCAAAACATACCCAACCCGCTGACAACCTGCCAATGCATTGCTTATGCATCCTGGTTGAAGTAGAGAACATATTTTATTGATTCTGAGGTCATTTGAGTTCATTCTTATGATCTGGCAGAACATACAGTACTTGACGTTTACATATAGCCTAGTATACTAGGCCTATATAGTAGCCTATATATACGACCCTTGTTCCTAGTGTAAAACTGCTGACACAGACAGTGTAAACCAGAAGCTTACATACAGTAGGCTACATTAAATTCAAGGACACCACAAAACATTTTTTCTCAGTCTCTGAGATTATGTGATTTAGAATAACCCAAGTTATTTCCAAATGCCAAAATAATTTTGTTGTGTCTTTGTATTCACAGTGCATGCAAACGTCTTGTTTCAACTTTACCTAACATACTAGTCTATACCTGGTGAACAAGTTCCATCCTTGAGGGACAGTGTACAGTATGTACGTATGCATGGACTGGCAGATGGTTGGTGGTGGAAAATCAGTTCTGCATGGTCTGGGCCCTGTAAGCCTGTTCATTAACCCATTTTAGCCGAAGGCATCTGCAAAAAAACGCCTGCTGAATGCCTGAGCCCTTTAAGGGAAAAGTTGCCCTCTGCCTATTAAAACCTAAATATCTCAGCCTCCGAAGCATATACAGTAGCCTCGCGAGCCATCCTACGTACTTCCGCCAAAGGATTGGCTCCACTACTGTAGTCTGGCCGTGCTTCTCTGTGGAGTGCCTGGAGCAGTAGAATTTTGATCGCAACGCCCCCCCAGAAAACAGCCAATAATCGAATACGCCCCCCACGTGGGAGCGAAAGGGGGAGGACGCTCGTGACAATGACGTACACATCTGCGCCAGAGCCATTGGTCTGCGCTATGTTGTTGTTGAGTAACTGCCAGCGATTGGGTGAGAGGTGTCCAATAATTTCAAATCATAACTGAGTGCAAACTTCCTGCTCCCTACAATCGCTTCAGAGCAAACAAATGCCAGACCATAAATACAAAATGAAATGGTAGTATTATGGGATGGTCAGGACCAGGCTACACATACAGTGCATCCGGAAAGTAATCACAACGTTTCACTTTTTCCACATTTTCTTACATAACGGCCTTATTCCAAATTGTATTAAATTAATCTGTAATGAATACTGATGTAAATATGATTTCTTAGTTTTTTTATTTTAATACATTTTCAAAAACTCTCAAGAACTCTTTTTTCACATGGTCATAATGGGGTATTTATGTTACATTTTGAGATTAATTTAATACGCTTTGGAATAAGGCTGTAACGTAATAAAATGTGGAAAAAGTGAAGCGCTGTGAATACTTTCTGGATGCACTGTAGAGTAAAACATGAAATAAGTTGCCTGAAAAAGCTACTGTAGGACCCTTATCTTGCATTAGAGTGTGTTCATTCAGCATACCCCCAATACAGCATGGATGCACTGTATATGTGTACAACAATAAACTCTCAGTTACTGGACAATGTTAATCTATAAAGGACTGTGCACCTTGTAGGGAAGCTCAAATCTCAGTATACTTTCTATAATGACAATAAAGGCTTTCTATTCTATTCTATTCTATTCTATTCTATTCTACTCTATTCTATTCTATTCTATTCTATTCTATTCTATTCTATTCTATTCTATTCTATTCTACAGTATGTCGCTCCAGGCGTCAAAGGCCAAACAGCGTATACGCAGCATCAGGCGTAGCCCGTTAATGCACGCTGTACCTCCAGTGGCACGCTGTAATGTCTCTTAAAAGTTAACTACCATAGCACTACAATACTATGACATAAAAAAGGGCCTTTAGTAATGCACTAGGACTTAGTCATTGCCATTCTGGTATCAGCAAATTTATAATGCTTTGTCTTCAAGGGTTAAATGGGTTAATCCACCTATGATATTATATGTCACCAAAGCAACAAAGCTCAGCACTGTAGTGAGTGTCAAGTGGAAAAGTCCAGCTCAGGACTCAGTTATGTGATCTGTTATGAGGATCTGATGTCAGATAGGGTTCCACCTTCAGGTGCTTCCAGTCTAGAGGTGTGTCGTTCACGAACGATCCAGTTCTTTTGAACGGCTCCCCGAAGTGAACGATGGGAACCGGCTGGGGAAGCCACTCGACCGTTATTTCGTTCAGTTTTCATTCATTTTAAGCATGTGACCTCGACCAGAGTAATTAAATTTGGGGAAAAAAACAATCGTTTGCCTTAAAGAGCGGCAAAAACGGTCTTTAGAAGCAGGAGAATAATCAGTTGTTGTTTGGACAAAATTACCTTGAGGTGGAGTCAAAATATTACATTCTAAACACTGAATAAATCATCTTAAAAAGAGACAGTTTTTTGAACGGCT
>NC_085862.1:2563038-2583038 GCF_034702125.1 Engraulis encrasicolus
CGTTGCCAACCACATCCCCTTTCAGGGCACGCTCGGCCGTTGCTGCCCATAAACCATTGCACTTTTGCATTGCATTTCGCACATCGCATCAGTCATGGGTGAGCGGTTAGGGCGTCAGACTTGCATCCCAGAGGTTGCCGGTTCGACTCCCGACCCGCCAGGTTGGTGGGGGGAGTAATCAACCAGTGCTCTCCCCCATCCTCCTCCATGACTGAGGTACCCTGAGCATGGTACCGTCCCACCGCACTGCTCCCCATGGGGCGCCACTGAGGGCTGCCCCCTTGCACGGGTGAGGCATAAATGCAATTTCGTTGTGTGCAGTGTGCTGTGGAGTGCTGTGTCACAATGACAATGGGAGTTGGAGTTTCCCAATGGGCTTTCACTTTCACTTTGTCTCCCTGGCTTCTATGTGCCACTCAGCTAAGGCACATGTGAACGCTGTGGACACTTTATACTTTATATTTTAGTGTGTGTGTGTGTGTGTGTGTGTGTGTGTGTGTGTGTGTGTGTCTGTGTGTGTGTGTGTGTGTGTGTGTGTGTTGTGTGTGAGTGTGTGTGTGAGAAAGAGAGATGCCTTGGCAAAATGTATGTAACAGTGATCTACAGTGTACATATGGTTATTTTATGTGTAAGTGGTATGTGTGTTATGTCTCGTGGGCAATGTCTTTATTTATATACACTGTGTGCAGAATTATTAGGCAAACACGTTTTTTGACCATATCGTCCATTTTATGCACATTTTCCGCCATCACCCTTTATTGACATGAACACCTATTGGATTTAAGGACTCCAGGTCATGCATATTTGTATAATAAAAGACGGTGTGATCGAAGGAGCCCAATACCCTATATCAGGGCATCATTATTTTGCATAATTATTAGGCAACTTCGTTTTCCTCTGGGAAAATGAGCCACAAAAGAGATCTTACAAACTCTGTAAAGACTATAAACAATTTTGAAGTCTTGTAGAGGGTTGTGGCTGTCCTGAAATATTGGTCACATCCATCTAATGCACCGTTACAAGCCATCAGTGTCACATGACATGCTCACAAAGTAACTGCCAGATTGAGAAGAATTGAAGATGAAACTACCACAAAACTATTACCCTGCAGTGCTGGTATATTCCAGAACTGAAACCTACATCGACTGTCAGCAAGAACATTGTATTCAGCACTCAGAGACATGGACAAGGTAAAACAGGCTGAAACCTGAAGACCACTCAACAAGTAACTTAAGTCAAGACTGGCTCAAGAAATGTCTTTAGACAGGTTTTTCAATTGTTTTATGAACTAGTGAAAGTGGCTGTTAATGGACCTGGTAGATGAGCCTATGGCTAGATCAGTAATGTGCACACTCAGATTAGTTCCTGAGTTCCACTCAAATGCCAGCAGATTAAACACAAGCAGGTCATTGGAGCGCTTCTGGGTCTTCACCTTTTTTCCTTGGTGCTCATCAGTGTAGGGGCTCTCAAACTTGGTCCAGGAAGACAGATGCTGAGGCACTCAAGGTTGCAATTTTTTTACTTTTTTATTTGGCTACAATGCCTACGCGTTTCGGCCCTTATGGCCTTCTTCAGGGCGTATCAAGAGCAGGTCACATGTATGCCACTTTTTAAAACAATAAGGTTGGTCACATGACACGAGTCACATGATTAGCAGGTCACATGATTAGCAGATCACATGAGAGAATACAACAAGAAGGAACTTGGGGCACCATAAGTAAGTAAAATACATTAGATTTGTTAGGTTAAGTAAACCCCAGCTTCACAGTAACAAATAATACACATATAATCATAATGATCTTTTACAACAGTTAGTAGTTCTGGAGCAGTAGGAAAAGGCATATTTTTGTTAAATCATAAACATATATATAAATATCAATCACATCTCAGAGGAAAGGGGAGAAGTCCAGTTCAAGGTTAAGTCCTGGATATGTTGTTGCCTTTAGGGTATATATCCAAAAGGATTCCCGCTGTAGCAGTTTTTTCAATCTGTCCCCCCCTCTGATTGTTTTTTTGATGTGTTCTATGCCAGAGATCCTTAATGTGTCACAGCTACCATGTCCAACATCTTTGTAGTGCACGGCCATGGGATAATTGGGATTAGCGGTTCTGATGGCATATTTATGTTCTGCCAACCTTGTTTTCAGTTTCCGCTTTGTTCTTCCTATATAGAAGCATCCACATGGACATTCAAGTCTGTAAACAACGAAAGTAGTGTTGCAGTTCATAAAGTTGCGTATTGTATATTCCTGGCCTGACTTAACATCCATGAATGAATTTGTTCTTTTCATGTTGCCACAGTGGTTACAGTTTCCAGCTACTGGATCATTCTCCTATTCAAACGAAGAAGGGCAGAACATAATAGTCCCTGATACTTTGTTTGACCAGACATGTGCACAGACTGATGATGTGAAAATGTTTTTGGATTTTAAAAAGTCTGCAGAAAAAGAACTAAAACTGAGTTTACACATGACTTCACTATCAGACTACTGGAGGGAGAAAATGATTCCTAGAGGATTACGTATTAAGAAATTTCCATCTTTTGGGTTTCCTGACATGGAGTTCAAACAAAAATGGGAAGCCATCTTGAACAAATGCTCCCTTGACCTCATGTTACTTCTCATTGAGGAAGCAAAGAAGCAAAGATGTGAATCTCAAAAGGAAATGGAAGAACTTAAAGCAGAGATGTCTTCAAAATATGCAGATAAGGAGCCCACCTTTGAAAAAGATTTAAAAGAAGGATTGGATAAGCTCCAGAAAGAAATTAAGCAAGAAAAACTTGAGAAATTTAAGAGAGACCAACAAGACTACAAAGAAGAGAGAGTATACACATGGAAGCAAAAACATGGCCGAAGCACATTGCCACAAAGGAGAAGAACAGTATCTTTCCGACTACCAAGTAGTGATGATGAACACTCTGATCACCGTACTTCCACTGCTTTTTTAGACAAAAGACACAAGAAAGACAACAAGAAACACCAAAAGCAAAGCGCAAGACCAGACGAGGAAGACGACGATCGAAGAGAGCGGTACACAAGGAGCAAAGGCAAGAAGAAGTGATTAACATCTCTAATGTCCCACTCTCAGCCAACCACATTTCAGTTCTGTCGAAAGGCCTTACTTTTGCCCCTACAAATCCAACTAAAGAATTTCAAACAAAGATTGACTTATTCAAATTCCATCGTAACCTCCAGCTGAAAGTATGGTATCATTCTAACACCAACCAAGTGGCTTCTCAAACCTTAAGACAAGGCATTAGTACACCATTCAAGCCAAAGTCAACCTTCACGCCAAACATAAGTAATCCAACATTGGGCACCTTCTTTAAAAAAGTGACACATGACGTTGACAAACTTTTCACAACAAAAAGAAGAAAAAATGGACATAACTTGACAAAGGAGGAAACAGAAGCATTGAACTGGCTGTCCAAAAACGATGACATCATAGTCAAACGGGCCGATAAGGGAGGAGCCGTGGTCGTATGGGGCAGAGAACAATACATCACAGAGGCAAAGAGACAACTAGACAACAGTGAGTACTATCAACCTCTACCATCTAACCCCATTGATCAAATTAAAAGAGGACTTGGACAAATTCTATTACAAGCCAAGACTGAAGACTGGATTACACAAAAAGAACATGACTTTCTACTGTCCAACAGCCCAAGAATTCCATGTTTCTATATGCTTCCAAAAATACACAAGGACTTGAGTAATCCACCAGGAAGGCCAATAATCAGTGGCAATGAATCAGTAACAGAGCCAGCATCCAAATATGTTGACTTTTACATTAAATCACATGTGTTAGATCTTCCCTCCTTTATACAGGACAGTACTTCTGTGTTAAATAAGATCAAGGAGATTGCCAACATCGGATCATCACTCTTAGTCACAATGGATGTTGAGTCATTATACACCAACATTGACCACAAAGACGGACTAAATGCTCTTTCCCACTACCTAGAGTACAGACCAACTGACCTGCTGCCCCCTGCTGCTTTTATTCTACAACTTGCAGAATGGACTTTAAATAACAATGTGTTTCTTTTTCAGAACCAGTTTTACAAGCAGATTAAAGGTACGGCCATGGGTGCCTGCTTCGCACCAAACTACTCAAACTTATTCATGGGTTTGTGGGAAGAGACTTTTGTTTACTCTAACCTGAATACATTTGCTGAAAAGATTAAATATTACGGAAGGTATATTGACGATATCCTTTTAATATGGTCTGGGTCAGAATCTGAACTGTCATTGTTTCACTCATACCTTAACAACACCAATCCAAATCTGAAATTGAACCTTGAATTCTCTCACACTCAAATCAGCTTCCTGGATTTAAAGATATCTAAAGATTTGAACGGAGATTTGCATACCTCAATCTTCAGGAAACCTACAGACCGTAACACCATACTAAAAGCAGATAGTTTCCACCCACCTTGGCTGATTAAGAATATTCCATATGGTCAATTTCAGAGGCTTCGGCGCATCTGTGATTCCGATGAAGATTTTGAACTGAATGCACAGGAAATGACTGACAGGTTTCTAAAAAGAGGTTACAATGATAAAACTATACATGCTGCCTATAACAGAGCCAAAAGCCTCCCCAGAGAACAGCTACTGGATAAGAAACAAGACAATGCACAATGCCCAAACCAAGTGTACTTTGTAACACAATACAGCAGTGAAGCACACAAAATAAAACAAATCATTAAAAATAATTGGGACATACTTACCAGTGATGTCTCTCTTAGGGAAGCACTTCCTGACTCTCCTACTATCACTTTCAGAAGAGCCCCAACCTTAAGTGACAAACTGGTGCGGAGCCATCTTCCACCAGTTCAGACAAAAACATGGCTGGACACAAGAGGTGGTAACCACCAATGTGGAAACTGTAACCACTGTGGCAACATGAAAAGAACAAACTCATTCATGGATGTTAAGTCAGGCCAGGAATATACAATACGCAACTTTATGAACTGCAACACTACTTTCGTTGTTTACAGACTTGAATGTCCATGTGGATGCTTCTATATAGGAAGAACAAAGCGGAAACTGAAAACAAGGTTGGCAGAACATAAATATGCCATCAGAACCGCTAATCCCAATTATCCCATGGCCGTGCACTACAAAGATGTTGGACATGGTAGCTGTGACACATTAAGGATCTCTGGCATAGAACACATCAAAAAAACAATCAGAGGGGGGGACAGGTTGAAAAAAATGCTACAGCGGGAATCCTTTTGGATATATACCCTAAAGGCAACAACATATCCAGGACTTAACCTTGAACTGGACTTCTCCCCTTTCCTCTGAGATGTGATTGATATTTATATATATGTTTATGATTTAACAAAAATATGCCTTTTCCTACTGCTCCAGAACTACTATCTGTTGTAAAAGATCATTATGATTATATGTGTATTATTTGTTACTGTGAAGCTGGGGTTTACTTAACCTAACAAATCTAATGTATTTTACTTACTTATGGTGCCCCAAGTTCCTTCTTGTTGTATTCTCTCATGTGATCTGCTAATCATGTGACCTGCTAATCATGTGACTCGTGTCATGTGACCAACCTTATTGTTTTAAAAAGTGGCATACATGTGACCTGCTCTTGATACGCCCTGAAGAAGGCCATAAGGGCCGAAACGCGTAGGCATTGTAGCCAAATAAAAAAGTAAAAAAATTGCAACCTTGAGTGCCTCAGCATCTGTCTTCCTGGACCAGCAGATTACTGCATAAATACCATTGTCTTCATAAAAGATGCAATTTTCTCCCTCTAAAAGATCCAGCCATGGGTTCATCCACCCTGTCTGTCAAGGGTCACTTTCCCAAGTCCATAAAACCTTTGAAAATTTTGAGCCCAGGTATTTTTGCCCCCGTTTTGACTTAATTAAGTTGTTGAAGTTGAAGTTGGATGACATACGGCTACTAAGATCAGCGAACAAAACCGTGAGGAACTGCTGCGTTACGGTGTTCACCGAATCATGGCTGAACGACGGCATACCCGATTCGGCTTTACATCTGGAACAACTAACGTGCCACCGAGCGGACAGAGCCCTTGCAGAGAAAAAACGAGGAGGAGGAATATGTGTCTACACACATGATGCTTGGTGCAATAATGCTACGGTAGTACAGAGGCACTGCTCTCCACGAGTGGAGTTCATGATTATCAAGTGCCGACCCTTCTATCTACCCAGAGAAATATCCGCTATCCTATTAGTCGCCGTCTACCTCCCACCCAGCAACAACAATGGCGTCAAAAGTGAGGCACTGAACGAGCTGCATCGGGGCATCAGTGAACAACAAGATGCACACCCAGATGCCTTCACAGTGGTACTAGGAGATTTCAACCACGGAAATCTCAAAACAGTACTTCCAAAATTTCATCAACATGTCAACTTCCCAACAAGAGGACAAAACACCCTGGACCTCGTGTTTACACAAATCAGAAGAGAGCATACAAGGCAAAGCCCATCCCCCACATTGGATCATCAGACCACACGACAATTCTGCTACTGCCAGCTTACAGACAAAAGGCAAAACTCACCAAACCAGTTCAGAAGAAGGTGACAAAATGGCCTGAGGGAGCCATCTCACGACTTCAGGACTGCTTTGAAACCACAGACTGGGACATTTTCAAAACAACTGCCACCCACAGCAATCACATTGACATTGAGGAGTACACAGACACTGTGACCTCCTACATCACAAAATGCATCGATGATGTTACAGAAATAAAACACATCACTACCAGGCCAAACCAGAAGCCATGGTTCACAGGAGACGTTCACCGACTGCTGAGGGCCAGAGACAAAGCCTTCAGAGCAGGAGACGTAGCTGGCCTAAAGACAGCAAGGGCTAACCTGTCCCAGGGCATCAGGAAAGCAAAAAAGGAATACTCAGACAAAATAACAACACACTTCAAAGACAGCAGAGATGCACAGAGCCTGTGGCAGGGCATACAGGCCATCACGGACTATAAGCCTGCACCACGAAGCTGTGACAACAACACCTCTCTGCTAAACGACCTGAACAGTTTCTTTGCCCGCTTTGAAGCACAAAATGACACTCACCCACAGAAAACTCCCCCTCCCCCCCATGATCAACCCCTTTACCTGTCCTCTGCCAGTGTTAAGAGGACACTGGCCACCATCAACCCACGCAAAGCAGCTGGCCCAGACAACATACCAGGCCGAGTGTTGAAGGATTGTGCAGAAGAGCTGAAGGATGTCTTCACAGACATCTTTAACATCTCTCTGGAGCAAGCAGTCATCCCATCACTTTTCAAAGCTGCTACCATCATACCTGTGCCGAAGAAATCATCACCATCATGCTTCAATGACTACCGTCCTGTAGCACTGACGCCCATAATCATGAAGTGCTTCGAACGGCTAGTCCTGTCACACATCAAAGCCACCCTACCCCCCACCCTAGACCCCTACCAGTTCGCATACCGAGCCAAGCGATCCACGGAGGATGCAATTTGCTCTGCCCTCCATCCAGCCCTCACCCACTTGGACAATAAAGACTCATATGTGAGAATGCTGTTCATTGACTTCAGTTCAGCATTCAATACCATAATACCACAACAACTCATCAGAAAACTGGACAAACTAGGTTTCAGCACCTCCCTCTGCAACTGGCTGCTGGACTTCCTGATGCAAAGACCACAAGCAGTACGGGTAGGGAACAACACCTCGAGCACCCTGACCCTGAGCACGGGGGCTCCGCAAGGTTGTGTTCTCAGCCCCCTGCTGTTCACGCTGCTGACACACGACTGCACAACGACCCACAGCACTAACCATCTAGTGAAGTTTGCGGATGATACAACACTGGTGGGCCTCATCACCAAGGGCGATGAGACTCACTACAGAGAAGAAGTAGACCTGCTGGCCAGATGGTGCAAAGACAACAACCTCCTGCTGAATGTCAACAAGACCAAGGAGATTGTTGTCAACTTCCAAAGGGTCCAAAAACAACTGCCACCACTGACCATCGACGGCGATGCTGTGGAGAGAGTGAGCAGCACCAAGTTCCTTGGAGTGCACATCAGCGACGACCTCTCTTGGACCACCAACACTACATCACTGGCGAAGAAGGCCCATCAGCGTCTCTACTTCCTGCGCAAACTAAAGAAGGCAAGTGCTACACCCTCCATCATGACAACATTCTACAGAGGAACCATAGAGAGCGTCGTGTCCAACTGCATCACAGTGTGGGGAGGAAGCTGCACGGAGAAAAACAGGAAGACACTCCAGCGTGTTGTGAACACAGCGAAGAAGATCATTGGAGTACCACTCCCCTCCCTGCAGGACATTTACACCACACGCCTCACCCGGAAAGCACTGATGATCATCAAAGACACAAGCCACCCTGCACACAAACTGTTCAGCCTCCTGCCCTCTGGAAAGAGGTACAGGCGCCTCCGTTCCCGTACCACCCGGCTGGCGAGCAGCACAATGCACCAAGCGATCAAGATGCTGAACACTCAACCCACTCTCCCTCCACTGTCAGCCTCTAGCCAGCAAGGCCACTGACAACCCCCCCCCCCCCCCCCCCCCCCCCCCCCCCCCCCCACCCCCTCCCTCCACTGTCAGCCTCTAGCCAGCAAGGCCACTGACAACCCCCCCCCCCCATCCCCCACCACCATATCTGCGACTGAACATTCCACCTGCACTACTATACTTGTGACTGAACTTTCAACCTGCACTAACTCAAAACATGCACACACACACACACACACACACACACACACACACACACACACACACACACACACACACACACACACACCACACACACACACACACACACACACACACACACACACACACACACACACACACACACACAAGCACACTGCACTTTCTGCACTAAACCCAAACATACACACACTGACACACACACACACACACACACACACACACACACACACACACACACACACACACACGAACACACACACAAGACGCACACCGCACCTTCTACCTGCACTAAACACATACACACACACAAACACACACACACACACACACACACTGCTGCTGGTGTACTTGACAGACCTTTTTATATTTATTTTCTTCAAAATGCTACTATTACCATGTCAGAACGCTATAAAGGACTTTTTTTTAGGAAAAGCACAAAAACACAACAAATACCTCTTAATGTATGTCCTCTACAAGTCTTCTGTTGTCCAGTCTTGCACTTTAAATGTCTGTATGAGCACTGTCTATGTCCATACTGTCTTAAGTCCATGTATAAGTACTGTCTATGTCTATACTGTCTATGTCCTTACCTTAATTAGTCTATGTCTGTATGGGAAAGCAAGAAATGTAATTTCAAATTCTTTGTATGACCAGTGCATGTAAAGAAATTGACAATAAAACCTACTTGACTTGACTTGAATGGTTGTCTGGTGTCATCCCTTCTTACCTTGGCCATGTGTCTGAGCGCTCAATACCCTGTTTTTCTGGACACTCTGTGTTTGTTTCTGTTCTGGAATATGATAAGACTGCAGGGTAATATTTTTTTTGTAGTTTCACATTAAATTCTTCTCAATGTTTGGCAGTTACATTTCTTAAGAGACTGACGATTTTGTAACGGTGCATCTGATAGTTCTGTGCGAACGTGACCAACATCTTGCACATTTCAAGACAGCCACATCCCTCTAGAACACTTAAAAATTGTTTGTAGACATTTCAGAGTTTGTTAGATCTATTTTGTGGCCCATTTTCCCAGAAGAAAACAAAGTTGCCTAATAATTATGCACACCTGATATAAGGTGTTGGGCACCTTCGACCACACCCCCATCTTATTATACAAATATACATGACCTGGAATGCTTAAATCAAATGGGTTTTCATGTTCATATAGATTGCTGTTGGAAAATATGCATAAAATGCATAAAATGGTAAAAAAACACGTTTGCCTAATAATTCTGCACACAGTGTATGTGTGTATGCTACTTGACACCTTAATTTCCCCCTGGGATCAATAAACGATACTCTACTCTACTCTACTCTTCTCTACTCACATTTGTCTTCCTATTTTTGGGTTTGATTTTGCTTTCTCAATTTGTTCTAATTGTTTTTAGAACTTAATTCCCCCCCTCTGGGACTGATAAAGTTCTTCTACTTAACTCTATTCTCATATTTGTCTTGTTGCTGTTTTGATTTTTAGATTTTGGACCTTTAGTTACACACTGGGCCGCTGCTAAATCACAAAATTTTTCCACTGCAGTGTTCATGGGTCACGTGTTGACAGAAGAGTTTTTTTGTTCCATACATTATGTTTTTAGTCAGTGGTTGGAAAACCACAATCTTTATAGCGAGAGAAGAGAAGAGGGAGAGATTAACAGGGGCTGGCTCATATAGCTTTGTGGGAACCCAAACAAACGTGTGTGTGAAGCTGAACAGGGGAGACACTTTATCAGCGCTACAGTCACTGGCAATTACAGCCGTTCAGAAAACACAGGATACGGCGACGTGAAATTTATGGAAAAAACCTCAAACGGCAAAAGAGGTTATCTTATTGCTATGTTTATGATAAAACTGAAGTAATTTTTGGGAAGAGAATACAATTAATTATTAAACACACACATGCACGCACGCACGCACGCACGCACGCGCGCACGCACGCACACACACACACACACACACACACACACACACACACACACACACACACACACACACACACACACACACACACACACACACACACAGTCTCTCTCTCTCTCTGTCTCTCCATGTTTCCCTTTGTCTTTCTCTCTCTCTTTCTCAACCTCTTCTCTCTCTCCATCTCTCTCTCTCTCTCTCTCTCTCTCTCTCTCTCTCTCTCTCTCTCTCTCTCTCTCTCTCTCTCTCTCTCTCTCTCTCTCTCTTCTCTCTCTCTCTCTCTCTCTCTCTCTCTCTCTCTCTCTCTCTCTCTCTCTCTCTCATTTCCCTAAACAAACACCCCAGTGTTGCCCTGTCTGCATGCACTGCACTACACTACACTGCACTACACTGCACTACACTGCACTACTACACTACACTACAGTAGAGTGTGCGCTGCCTTGACTCGCTGCCCAGAGGCCACTCCAGTGCTGGGGATCCATATTAGTGTCCCTCTCAGCAGCTCACCTTACACTACAATACGCTCCCCTCCGCAACCAGGCCAGACAAACCAATACACTACAATACACTCCCCTCCGCAACCAGGCCAGATAAACCATTACACTCTACAATACGCTCCCCTCCGCAACCAGGCCAGATAAACCATTACACTACAATACGCTCCCCTCCCCAACCAGGCCAGATAAACCATTACACTACAATACGCTCCCCTCCGCAACCAGGCCAGATAAACCACTACACTCTACACTACAATACGCTCCCCTCCGCAACCAGGCCAGATAAACCACTACACTACAATACGCTCCCCTCCGCAACCAGGCCAGATAAACCACTACACTCTACTCCTCATCTCCCCTCCGCAACCAGGCCAGATAAACCACTACACTCTACACTACACTCTAGACTACACTCTACTCCTGCACTCTACACTCTACAATACACTCTACACTCTACTCCTACACTCTACTCCTCATCCCCCCTACATGCTGGGTGAGCAGAGGAGGAGAGCCAATAAAAGAAGACATGGGAAAGGATAGAGAGAGAGAGAGAGAGAGAGAGAGAGAGAGAGAGAGAGAGAGAGAGAGAGAGAGAGAGAGAGCTTAGAGGGAGCAAAAGAGAAAAACAAATAGAATAGTGAACAGAGAAAGAGAGAGAGTGAGAGAGAGAGTGTGAGAGAGATAGAGAGAGAGAAAAAGAGAGAGAGAGAGAGAGAGAGAGAAGGGGTGTGGGGAGGGTAGGATGGGGGGAGGGGTAGGGGGCTTTGTCCTGCTTCTTCATGAGCTGCCCTGACTCTGTCCTGATCCCCCGTTGCCTTGGACACCGCTCTGCATTATAGGCCTTGGACACCGCTCTGCATTATAGGCCTTGGACACCGCTCTGCATTATAGGCCTTGGACACCGCTCTGCATTATTGGCCTTGGACACCGCTCTGCATTATAGACACCGCTCTGCATTATAGGCCTTGGACACCGCTCTGCATTATAGGCCTTGGACACCGCTCTGCATTATAGGCCTTGGACACCGCTCTGCATTATTGGCCTTGGACACCGCTCTGCATTATTGATGTGTGGAAATGCGAGATGCTTTTTGGAGAGCCACCCCAGCCGGCCTCGCCTGCCCGTCTAATTAGTCATTATGTGAGGCTCCGCTCGGCCTCTTTTGTTACCCCCTGACCCAGCAGGCAAAACACACGCACAGAGTGGCAAACACACATCACCGGGCCAACAGCTGAGGGAGCGAGAGCCCAGCGCTGTTGTATAACCTGGCCTTGTTCTGATCCAGCTGAGGAGATCCCAGCAATGTTGTATAACCTGGCCTTGTTCTGATCCAGCTGAGGAGAGCCCAGCGATGTTGTATAACCTGGCCTTGCCTGGCCAGTCTGTACTGATCCAGGATCAGATGGTAGTGGTGTGGATTGGCACTGCCCTCATGATCCGATTCGATCACGATTCGGGAGGTAACGTTTCGATTCGATTCGATTCTATGCGATCCGATCCGATTCAATTCTACAACGCATTGCACTTCTACTGAAAGCAAAGCAGATGTTTAATCAGTCATGATGAGGCAATACAAGTAGTCAGATACTGAGCAACAATTTATTGGCTGTTTTCTGTATCAGTCTGTATCAGGATGTATCAGTCTTGCAATGTTTTGAAGTGCTTTTATTTAATTTAACATTCATTTGCTCCCAAAATATCCATGGAAGTAATTGAAACTTAAAAAAATTGCCGGATCTATTCTGGAACGTGCCGGATCGATTCTGGATCGTCCATGCCCCGCATTGTATTGCATCGCCGAATCGATCATTGTTGAGTTGGTAACGCTGATACATTAATCTCTGGGACAGTGTTAAGCTAGCCTGGTCTATGTACTCCACCCAAACATGTTGGCTCCACACCTAGTAAAAGCCTCACAGCTTGCTTCGCTCACTGTTTAGCCAATCAGCAAACAGTTGAGAGTGGTGACGCAGAACTCACCCACAAAGTCCGTTACTGATTACTGAACTTTATTTACATTTTCGTTTTGTTATTTGTATGCTTTGGCAACACTATATCGTAACAGTCAGGCTAATTAAGCACGATATGGGTTTTAATTAGCATTCGGAATTCTAATACATTTAAATGGCGGAGTAAGATCAGACCATCTCCATAGAGACGGATTCCTCTTGCCAGACTATTTGATTGAGTCAACAGTTGCTTTTGCCTAGGCTGGTATTAGGCCAGATCAATAGCGAGCACAAAAATAAGTGAGATTCAAATCATGATGTGTGTGGTGTGTGTGTTTCGGGCCATGGTGGTGTGTGTATTGCATTGTTTTTCTTGAAAAATTTCACACAGCAGTTTATGGTTTGATTGTTTGGAGTTCAGTGTGTGCAGATGTGTATTATTTTTTAGCCAACAGCTGAGCGCCCATCGCTAATCTGGCCAGGTGGTGGATCTTGGAAATATTATAGTCCATTTAATTCGAGATAATAATTCTTGTCATATGCAAGAGAATAAAAATGAAGTATACAGTACAATTAATGTAATACATCAGTTCCTTTATGTCTTTTGGGATCAATAAAGTATGTACTGTTTAGTGTCCTACTGTACAGCACAGGCACTGTCTTACTTCAACGCTGCACTGTTACGTTTCTCAGAGTACTGCACAGCACGCCATTAGTTAATGTACATGTAACTGGAGTTAATAATTGTTGTCATATGCAAGAAAATAAAAATGAAGTACATTACAATTAATTTAATACTGCACAGCACATACTTACTGTAGGCTATTACTTCAATAGCGTGCTGGTAAGTTTCTCAGAGGCCTGCTGCTCAGCACACCATTAATTAATGTACATGATTGCCGTCTACTCTACTCCATGTCACAAGTGCATCGTTTTCACTCCAGACCCAGAGAGCCATGAGAGCAACCTATGAGACCTATGGGAGCAAATTTCGCACTGAAAGAATAAAAAAAAGAAGCGCATGTTTGCAGGGGCGGATCTAGCCATTTTGGGGCCCTAGGCGAACAATAAACATGGGGCCCTCAAATGTCTTTATATAGACATAAGATGATGTGTTTTGGTGCTATTGTAGTGTCTTGTCTTCTATACATCTTCTATTACTCTACGCAAATGACAAATTAAGACCCGGCCTACTATTTTGTGCGTGTCTACCGCTACTAGTGTGACAGTTGGGGGCCCCTATGGAGGACAGATTTGGTCTGGGCCTTAGGCAATTGCCTAGGTTTCCTATTGGAAAGTCTGCCTCTGCATGTTTGTACCGTATGGAAAGTATGCCATGGCATCGAGACCACGGAGCGGAGCTTTGTATATTTTTCGTGTTCAACTACAAAGTCAAAGGGAATGTCGTAAGTCAGAAAGAGACCATTAACTCATTCAACGGTGCGCGCCCTTACAGTACACAGTGGACCCAGTTCTGTTTTTGTTTTGGGTCACTTTTTCCAAGTTGCCAAGAACGCGTTGACTCTTTTGTATAGGCCTACCAGGAGGGCACCGCACCGTATAGCCCAGTGAGCCAACCCTAACTAAGGCCTCATTCCTTTAGCCGTCTGCCAGCTCCGTCTGACTTCACCTCACTAAATCACCTCTGAAATTATTTATGAGCCGTCTTTAATAGCAGACAGTGGGTCCATGAAGGCGCTCAGTGGAGCGAGCTCATTACAGCACCCCTGGGCTGTCTACTGGCTGCAACAACCAAACCAGCACTGGACTAGAGAGACGCACAACAAGCTGCCACTGGTGCTTATTTACTATCACCGTAATTGCTGTATGTTCTATTCTATTCTGTTCTGTTCTATTCTATTCTATTCTATTCTATTCTATTCTATCCTGTTCTGTTTTGTTGAATTCTATTCTATTCTACTCTACTCTACTCTATTCTATTCTATTCTATTCTATTCTATTCTATTCTATTCTATTCTATTCTATTCTATTCTGTTCTATTCTGTTCTATTCTATTCTATTCTATTCTATTCTATTCTATTCTATTCTATTCTATTCTGTTCTGTTCTTTTCTGTTCTATTCTACTCTATTAGATTCTGTTCAAAGTCATGTGTCATCATAATCACTACATACAGCACATTGTATTTATGTACTCTATTCCCCCATCTCATTTTGCTTTGGCCATCTTGTCTATTTGTTGTATCCTACATACAACCGTTGACAAGTTTTAACAGAGAGAGTAGAGAGAGAGAGGTTCCATTTATTGTTTCCTGGTTCTATTATGCCCCCCCTTAGGCAGACCTAGGCAGACCTAAGGACTGTTCTATTCATTGTAGGAGCATTATGACACGTCCCTTTAGGTAGACCGGAACCTGGTCGCGTTAGGTGCCCATAGAAGCCTATTATGTTGGCATATCTCTATACTTAAAGAATCTCTGGTTTTAATAGGTATGAAGCTAAGCTAAATAAATGACAGTGAGATATTGTGTACAGTGAGCTATTGCATATGACTCATTTTCATTTGCTTGTGTGTTGTTGTGGTGCAGCCCTCTTGGTCAGCGTGTGTTGTTTATAAAGAAGCATTCATGAACACATTGAGATTAGCACATTACTGTAATGCTAATAATGTTGTGCTAATAATAACTGTCATTTCCTGGTTCAGCCCCATGCGAGCGGAATTCCCTGGCCTGACTGTACGTAAATGCGAAATGTAAACAGTTCTAAGCATGTTGGTTTGGTTGGTGGCTTTCTTAGATTGCACTTACTGTAAAAGCAGCTCAGCTGTGTGTGTGTGTGTGTGTGTGTGTGTGTGTGTGTGTGTGTGTGTGTGTGTGTGTGTGTGTGTGTGTGTGTGTGTGTGTGTGTGTGTGTGTGTGTGTGTGTGTGTGTGTGTGTGTGTGTGTGTGTGTGTGTGTGTGTGTGTGTGTGTGTGTGTGTGTGTGTGTGTGTGTGTGTGTGTGTGTGTGTGTGTTGGTTTTTCTTAACGTGTGTGTAGGAGGGGTTTACAGAAAGCCTGGGCTAGAAATCACCCCGGGAGCTCCGGTAGCAGCAGTTATTGATTTGCCTGTCAGCTGCTGCTGAAAAGTCCCCTAAAGCTTTACAGCCGTTAAATGTACTTCACCGCGTTCCAAACAACACACTGTAACTCCCCAGTTAAATGTACTTCACCGCGTTCCAAACAACACACCGTAACTCCCCAGTTAAATGTACTTCACCGCGTTCCAAACAACACACCGTAACTCCCCAGTTAAATGTACTTCACCTTGTTCCAAACAACACACTGTAACTCCCCAGTTAAATGTACTTCACCGCGTTCCAAACAACACACCGTAACTCCCCAGTTAAATGTACTTCACCGCGTTCCAAACAACACACCGTAACTCCCCAGTTAAATGTACTTCACCTTGTTCCAAACAACACACCGTAACTCCCCAGTTAAATGTACTTCACCGCGTTCCAAACAACACACTGTAACTCCCCAGTTAAATGTACTTCACCGCGTTCCAAACAACACACTGTAACTCCCCAGTTAAATGTACTTCACCGCGTTCCAAACAACACACCGTAACTCCCCAGTTAAATGTACTTCACCGCGTTCCAAACAACACACCGTAACTCCCCAGTTAAATGTACTTCACCGCGTTCCAAACAACACACCGTAACTCCCCAGTTAAATGTACTTCACCGCGTTCCAAACAACACACCGTAACTCCCCAGTTAAATGTACTTCACCGCGTTCCAAACAACACACCGTAACTCCCCAGTTAACAACACCTACCGTACTGTACTGTAACTCCCCAGTTAAATGTTTGTTTGTTTGTTTGTTTTTATTAAAAAAAAACCATTAGCTTTTGCTTTTAGCATTAGCTATTCTTCCTGGGGTCTTTCTCAATTGTTCATTTAAAATTACAAATATCAGCCACACAGCGTGGCGACAAACATAACATACAAATGTACTTTACCGCGTTCCAAGCAACACCTACCGTAACTTCCCAAATCTTATCACCTCTGTGGTCGCATATGTGGCATTTGCGTACTGTGCTGTACTCTACTGAACTGTATGTGGCTCACAGTTACGGTATGTTGTGTGTGCATACGTGTGTGTGTGCGTGCGTGCGTGTGTGGTGCGTGCGAAAATATGCTTTTAAAAGGTGTTGTGGTGTCCCGAGTGACTGTGTACCGCAACCCTCCTCCTTCCTGTCAGTATAGTGAAAAAAGGTTAAATGTACTTCACCGCTTTCCAAACAACACCTACCGTAACTTCCCAAATCTTCTTATCACCTCTGTGGTCGCACGTGATGTGGCATTTGCACACTGCACTGTACTCTACTCTACTGTATGTGGTTCACAGTTACGGTATGTTATGTGACATGACATGCACAGGGTTGTAAACCCCTTGCTAATAACACAGTAAATTAATCACTGGTTCCTCTTAATCACCCCTTTAAATGCTGCATTAGGTCATGAAAAGGTCACCCACCTGTGGCATGACTAATTAATAACTGGTAATGATGGGCTTCAAGAGAATGATGACTAATCATTTTTGTTTTGTACTCTCATCAAAAATCATCAAAACCATGAATATTAACTCAACTGTGTTAAGGAAATTAATTAAACTAATCATTAAATTAATGAGACCATGACAAGTTGATCAAAGTGTAATGCCTTTCGCGAAAGGAGAGAGTAAAGATCGCAGAGAACTTGCTCTTTTGCTTTCAGAATACTCTCTCGTCTCCCCCTCCAACGAAAATGCTTTATTAAGAGACACACATAGGTCAGGTGGACAATTTAGGCAAGGCAAGGCAAAGCATTTTTGAAAAGCATATTTCATACACAAATGCAGTTCATTGTGCTTTACAAAATTAAAAAAAAGTAAATAATAAAAAATATATACATTATTAGCACCTTAAGACACGGCTTTATAAATTAGCTGTTACCAGAATGGTACTGACCAAGTCATAATGCATTACTAAAGGCCCCCTGCACTGCCATACAGTAGTAGTGTAGTACTATAGTAGTTAACTTTCGATGTCTATTACAGCATGCCACAGGAGGTACGGCATGCATTGAGGGGCTACAGTGCTGTTAATGATGCAGTGTGCGTGCGTGCGTGCGTGCGTGCGTGCGTGCGTGCGTGCGTGCGTGCGTGCGTGCGTGCGATAATCTGCCTTTAAAAGGTGTTGTGGTGTCCCGAGCGACTGTGTACCGCAACCCTCCGCCTTCCTGTCACTGTCCTGTCAGTATAGTGAAAAAAGGTCAGAAATTATGCTTTTAAAAGGTGTTGTGCAGTCCTCAGGGACTGAATGCCGCAACCCGCCGCCCACCTGTCGAAACTGAGGGGTTTCCACCGCCATCTAGTCTCGCCATGCCCCCTACCGCGAGGAGAGGACCCCCCTGACATTCAACAAGCCGTGCTGAGGCACGCTGCGAGGACCCCGCCCCCAGCCATCCGCCGCGCGGCGTGGCGAGGAGAGGACTCCCTGACATTCAACAAGTAGAAGTCACCATGCAGGCGCCCTGTGCTTCCCCTGTCTGCTGAGGCGAAGCCACCCTCACACACAGGCAGGCAGGCAGGCGCAGTCACACGCACACACACACACACACACACACACACACACACACACACACACACACACACACACACACACACACACACACACACACACACACACACACACACACACACACACACACATACACCGCACATACACCGCACATACACACACACGCACACACACACACACACACACACACACACACACACACACACACAAACACACGCACGTGCACACACGCACACACACACACACACACACACACACACACACACGGCGGCCCTCTTTCTTTCACATGGGGCCTAAGGGGAGGGGAGGTGGGTGGGTGGTGACAGGCTTCAGCGGCCGCAGAGACCACAGTGCTAAAGGTTTCAATAGTACGCAGCACATGCAGCACAGAAAGCAGGAACTCAAATCTAAAGGTTTCAATAGTACGCTACGCAGGCAGCACAGAAAGCAGGAACTCGGGTCTCTGCACTTGGTGACGACTGTGGTGGAGGTGGAGGTAGCGCTCAATTAAATACAACTCAAAATGACAGTTCGGTTAAAAGCTGAATTATTTAATGGTATACTGTATAGTACTATATGTTAAGTGCGTTGGCAATAGCATTCTATACCGCATGTCTACAGTTTCAGCACCTATGAAATATGTGAAATGTTGAGTTATACAGTACATTCAATTGTTTAGCAGTTTTTAAGTTTTTAACGAATTAAAATACAGTGTTATAAATGTGCTGTTACCAGAATGTCAATGACCAAGTCGTAGTGCATTACTTAAGACCTTGTATTACGTCATAGTTAACTTCTCAACGACTATTAGAGTGGTGAGCTGGTGAACAACATGCATTATAGGGCTAAGTCCTACAATAAGTCCTATAACTAAGACTATACAGTATGGTGAACCCATTACATAGGCTACATGTGGTTGTAGCATGTTGTACGCGTGCAGTATATCATGATTATGACTATTGGTAATATGATCAATATAATCTAGGTCTATATCTGGACATTGTCTCATCATAACATGTTTTGTTGTTATATACCGGTACACACCTATATTTTTATATTATCATTAATTTAACTCAACACCAATTCCTGTCCAAGGTCTGTTTACAGATGAAAACTAGCCTTGTGGCTATAATCTGGCTGTTGAGCACTACTCCTGTCAAATAAACAATTATGTGCAGTTGCAGTACTGTGTTGCGTGATTGCAGTTGCAACTTCTACTCAGGTGCCACTGATAAAAATGTTGGGCCCCATGAGAGATTCAAATTTTGGGCCCCCAAAATGACAAATTATGCTATCAGCATCCTACTAGGGGCCCTGTCAGTGCTATTGGGCCCTTAGAATCTGTAACACCTGGTGTGGTGTGGTGGCTGT
>NC_085862.1:2610538-2615538 GCF_034702125.1 Engraulis encrasicolus
TGTCCGTGAGTCAAAGCACTCAAGCACACTTATGGTGGTGGAAATTAATGGCCTATTTAATATTAATGTTTAATGCTGAAGTGAGAGTTGGGGAGAGGCATGGAGTATCCTAAAGTTTGAAAGAACAGATCTTGACTTGACTCATACCTGTCAGGGCTCGTAGAGGCTACTACTGCCGCTTCACCTGCTGTCTCCTAGCGTGCTCCTTCACTTCCAACATGCAGAAGTTGTTGTCCCTCTCCTGCTGCTACAACACTACATGCGTGAACACATTATCTTGCCTCTGCTGCAAGTTTTTTTTATCCCTTTTCCGCAAGCTTTTCCACACCACCTTTTAGTTTTCGTCTCTCCATCGCTTGTGTCTCAAATTTGCGCGCGTAATGCAGGGTAGGGGTGGGGCCGCAATGAATAGTTAAGTCCGACTCAGATGCACCAATGGGACACCCCCTCCCTCTACCCCCTTTATATGTGGGCTGATGTCATTGGAGGAGGGCCGAGGGCCGTCAGCACGAAATTGTGGGCCGCCGGTCACATTTTTTTAAAACATTAATAACAATTATTTTTAAAAACCGACATCACCGGCCCTCAAGGGGCGTCGGCCCACCGGAATTTTGCCCGGTTTGCCAGCTTACCAGTCCAGCCCTGCCCAGGGTTAGCTTGTCAAACCGGGGTGGACACAATCTGGCAACCTTTAATGGTGGTCATTTGTACTATGACACTGATTTAGATATTGTTTCGTCTACCCCACGTTGCTTAACCCCTTAGCGCAGCACCTATGTTATAACCTTACTGTCACCAAAATTGTAATGCCTATGTCTTAATCTGTTACTTAAGGCTCTCTGCACTGTCATAGCACTGTTGTAATGATGTAGTTGAGTAGTTTCAGCAAATAGTGAATAGGCCCGCCGGCGACCCTATCTGCAGTAGGCTACACCGAGTATATGCACATAGCAGGGCAACAGGCCAATCAGAAAGGGGTTACGATCAATCATTTCTGCAGCGCATTAAAGGTACACTGTGCAGGAAAAAGTCAAAAAAGGTATGCAACTATGCTGCTCATTGAAACTGGGCTGCCTATTGCCAAATTTGATATTTACTAAGTAATAAACAAATATTTTCTAGTAAGATCCAAGTACAGTCATTTTTGCAGCTAAAAATGACTATTTTTGGAAATTCAAAATGGCGGACCATGGAGAAGATCCCCCTTTTCATGTATGAAAAGTGCAATTTTTCCAGTCATAATGAATACTTAGAATTTGATGGTGGTGGTCAGTATTCATGAAAAAGGTAACATTAGTGAATGGGTAGCATGAGTTCTGGAAATAAACAACTAAAAATCTCACACAGTGTCCCTTTAAACTGGAATGCTGAGGAATGAAAGGATACGCCAGTGTGTGATGATAACTACACTATTTCACTTGGGCCAGTGTGTGATGATAACTACACTATTCCAGTGTGTGATGCTAACTACACTATTTCACTTGGGCCAGTGTGTGATGATAACTACACTATTCCAGTGTGTGATGCTAACTACACTATTTCACTTGGGCCAGTGTGTGATGATAACTACACTATGTCACTTGGGCTAAATATACGCCAGTGTGTGATGATAACTACACTATTTCACTTGGGCTAAATATACGCCAGTGTGTGATGATAACTACACTATGTCACTTGGGCTAAATATACGCCAGTGTGTGATGATAACTACACTATTTCACTTGGGCTAAATATGCAGACTTTAGTTAAGTATTTTTGTTTTTTTCTGCACCTTCACGAGGTGCAATGATTCTCACTTCCTGGACCAATATGCTTCGAGAGTTGAGACAGATAGCAGCTAAACCTGAACAGAGCCAAGAACATGAACACCATGGTGGCAGCTTATAGAGCTTGAAAGTGACGTCACTTCCCCCGTTTTCATGGGACCTCAACAGCGTTTTTAGCCGAAAATCGTAACATGTATTCCAATGGCGGTATTAAAATGATATTTCGCTCCCCTTCGAGTTGTGCCACAAGCTCCACATATGTTGTTTCTGATATTTTTGTTTTTCGTCCGAACCCGCAAACTTTTTAAAAAGCTCTGTTTTTTCACATTTTGCATGCAGATGGCCTCGGAAACAAAATATTGGTACTTCTGCATGAATAATCTTTATCTAGCCTCTTAAACATCATATTTGTAGCCCCGCGCATATAATGACTGAGATCGGAAGATATTTACTCGCTACCATGTTGTTAGATGGTCAGCTTAGGTCCCGTGGAATGCGGAACTAAGGGGCGGGACTTTCAAGCTTTATCTCGATTCAGACATATCCAGCTTTCGTAGTATGGCTTAAAGAGGAAGTAACACCAAATGTGATCAAGATACTCTCAAAGTCACCAGTAACCCCGTCTCATAGTCCAGGCCCCTATTCTGTTCTTTTTTTCAAATGAAACATTTCCTCTTCTCTTCTCTTCTTTACTCTTCTCTTCTCTTCTCTTCTCTTCTCTCCTCTTCTCTTCTCTTCTCTTCTCTTCTCTTCTCTTCTCTTCTCTTTGCTTCTCTTCGCTTCTCTTCTCCTCTCCTCTCCTCCCTCCTCCTCTCTTCTCTTTGCTTCTCTTCGCTTCGCTTCTCTTCTCCTCCCTCCTCTTCTCTTCTCTTCTCTTTGCTTCTTTACTCTTCTCTTCTCTTCTCCTCTTCTCTACTCTTTTCTTCTCTTCTCTTCTCTCCTCTCCTCTCCTCTTCTCTTCTCTTCTCTTCTCTCCCATTCTCCTCTCTTCTATTTTCCTCTCTTCTCTTCCATTCTCCTCTCTTCTCTTTTCCTATCTTCTCTTTTCTTCTCTTCTCTTCTCTTCTCTTCTCTTTTCTTTTATTTTCCTCTCTTCTCTTCCATTCTCCTCTCTTCTCTTTTCCTATCTTCTCTTCTCTTCTCTTCTCTTCTCTTCTCTTCTCTTCTCTTCTCTTCTCTTCTCTTCTCTTCTCTTCTCTTCTCTTCTCTTCTCTTCTCTTCTCTCCTCTCCTCTCCTCTTCTCCTCTCCTGTTGACCCTGTAGAACTGAAACTCTCTCATGGGTCACCACAATGTTTTCGTGTTGTTGTTGCCGAGTTGCAAGCCAACGTAAACACCATGACACAAAGCCATCTGGCTGTGGTGTGAGGCTCGCTGCTCGCGTCTCCTCCATTTGTTGCATGGGACAGGGGTTCCCAAACTTTACCATGACGAGGCCCCTCATATACCAGTAGATTCCAGTCAAGCCCACCCTGATATGAGTTGTGCCACACTATTTTTTTTGTTGGTGCATTCCTAATCCCAACAAGTACTACAGGAAGCATAATACATTATAATAAACATTGTAAAGAAGAAAATTATTCTACTGGGAAGCTAATTTTTGCTAAATATGTTGTTTAATTTATGAAATTATTGAGTTTGTTTCGCAACATTTTCCCTGCCAACCTGCCGCGGCCCCCCTAGCATCCCCTCGCGGCCCCCCAGGGGTCCTTGGCCCCCACTTTGAAAATCACTGGTATAGGAAAAGATAATAACACGATGCACAGACAACCGAAGGGCAACCACCCATCCAGTGCACTGTGTGGAGGGGCTGGGAACTGACGGCTGTTGGAAAGACTTCTTTGTACATTACATGTCATATTATTCACATCATTTATATTATTATTGTTATTGTTTATTGTTACTATTGCTACTGTCAGTATTACAGTTTTTCTCGATTGCCTACACACAATTTTCGGAATCGGTCTTCGAATTCTCAAAACTCTACACACAAATCTCCAAACCTCACACACAACGGGCCAAACTCTTCACTACCTCTGAAAAATGCACGTCTTGTCTCAAAACAATGTACTCTCTTCTAAAAACCTCATTTTGTCGTCAAATGACACACACAGACAGTCACTACAATACACATTTGCAGACCAATTAAAACACTGTTGGGCACAGGGTAAAACTAATTTCTCCCAGTAACTTGGGCTTTTTTGTTCTGGATTGCATGGATACTGTGACATAAGTTGGAAAAACTTCATTCCCACAACACACAAACAGAAACAGAAAGATTGTTATGTCTTTTTCACAAAAATAACACAAAGATAAACCCCACTGCCTATTTGGCAGTACAAAAAACCCATTGGATTACTGTATAGCCTATTACAGTACTATGAAAAAAAACTCTATACTCAACTTGAAACACAGTAGAAACTTATTTTCTTCAGTGTTCTACTTACTAAAGAGGGTATTTTTCTGTAGTAAAATACTGAAATATTGGTTTTAGACTCGGAGTACACAGACGTGTATATATTTTACATATCTAATGTATTGTAAAATATTGGGTAACCACATGAAAGTTATGTCTTGTATAACATATTTTTGAGTTCAAAAACTAAACAAATGGGTTTTCTCCTTGCATCCACTCATTTGTGATTACAGTTTTTTCTGATTGCTAAAGCTCAATTTTCGCAACTTTGGCTGCTTTTGCAAAACTCTACACACAACTACAAGAACTTCACACCTATCTAGCAAAGCGCTGTAGATGTGTTGCAAAATCAAACTAAGGTTGAAAAACGGCATACACTTTTGGAAAATGTGCATTTTTGTGTCAAATCATTCACACAAACTATCTTATAATAAACACACACACACTGCAACTACACACATGCAGTATAAATGATACACACATTTAGCTTGTGTTGTTCTTTGCACAATGCAAATCAATTGTAGATCACACTTTTGTCATGAATACTTGTGATATAAAAACACAGGGGATGAGACTTGAATCATGGATGTGTATTTATGTTCCCCAGAGCAAACTAAAAATAGTTTTTTGACATGTAATTCAAATATACAAGAAAACACAATGTAAGTCTAACAAAGGAAATTACTGAACATCCATATGCCTTGCTGGATCCGACAATAAAATTTCCTTGACATCACATGCTATGTCTTCAAGTGCAAGACAGTGGAGAAAGTATCACCTTGTATCCAGTCCTGACATGCCATCTGGCCAATATCATTA
>NC_085862.1:2620538-2623038 GCF_034702125.1 Engraulis encrasicolus
TAGCCATAAGGCATACAGGGCATTTGGCATGATGGCACGGCTGGATTGGCCATAAGGCATACAGGGCATTTGGCATGTTGGCATGGCCATAAGGCATACAGGGCATTTGGCATGGTTGGATTGGCCATAAGGTGTACAGGGCATTTGCCTGGAGGACTGTTGATTTAGATCTGGCCCTCATGTCGCTATCGCTGACCAGGCTGTGCCCTCCTGGTGACACAACAGCTTCAGCGTTGCTACCAGTCAGGTCAAGAGCAATGCAAGTACTTTCTGAGTTCCCGCAAATACGGGAACTCCTCCCACTTTGTTGGGAAGCAAACAATCATTAGCAAACCAAGGGAGGCCATTTGGGAAACGCTGTTTGGGAAACGTTAATTGTTATGCTCTTGGTCAGACCAAGTCTCGAAGAGATTTGAAAGTCGATGATAATCAGGCTACGCTATCGCAGGCCTATCTGTAACAGTGACATATAAATAAAGCATTTTGAGGGTTGCAGTCAAAAGAGCTTGTATTAGATGACTAAACATGTTATCACACACTGGCTTCAGTGTCTCTCTCAGTGCCTGTTTCATCCTCCCTCCTCAGCTGTGTCTCACTGTGACTTTAGACCAGTGTTGCCAGATTGGGCGGGTGCCCGCCCAATTGGGCTACTTTGGATGAGCGTCTGCGGGTAAAAATGGGAAAAATTGAAATTCAGCCGTTTTGGGCCCATAGAAGTCAATGTAATTTGTTGAATTTGGGCGGAATTCAGCGCAATTTGGCGGTTTTTGATAAGCTTTTGGGCGGGATTTGGTCAGACACATCTGGCAACACTGCTTTAGACAGGCCCACTGCCAAGAGGGGGGGACAACGGGGTATGCTGTCCTGGGCCCAGGGGAGGGAGAGGAAGAGGGGGGCCCAGAATTGGGTTCCCATTACATTGCATGTGTTTAGAATGGGCCTTTCCAGGAGATGTTGCCTCTAGGGCCCAACCAAAGCTGTCAGCGGGCCTGGCTTTAGGAACAGGTGGGGTTCCATGCCTGACAGATTGAAACTTTCTTTTGGTTCTTAAAAAAACCCACAACCCAATGAATAGGTATTTTTTGGAGCCAAACACTTTGCAGACCATCAGTCATACAGTACAAGTGGTTCTGCAATACCTCTTGAGAGCTTGTCTAACACCTGTGATTAATATTATTATTTCATTTGGCTGGCCACACACACTTCATCTTTTTATTCCCCCTCCATGGCTTGGCACGGTCCAGCTGAGGCCGTTTCTTGCTTGGCATGCGAGGGCAAAGCACTTTGTTTTCAAGACTGCTCTTCATGTACGTAGTCCAGGGATGTCAAACTCAGGCCCGGGGGGCAAATTTGGCCCGTGAGATCATTTCAAATGTGTATACAGTTGGCTCACATACACCAGTAATGTTTAGCGTAACACAACTTGAACATGACATTTGATGTGTCACAAGATGTGCAGACACATTTCAACTGACAAATATGATGGGAAAGAGTTTGTGTGAAATTTAGCTATGCATTTAAAGTGCATGCATGTGCAATTTTAGTCATCGTTCCAGATTTTGATTTTGGCCCTCAGTCAATTTGAGTTTGACACCCCTGACGTAGTCAGTGCTTGTTTAATGCTTCTGCTAGTTTAGTTGTTAAAAAGTAGGAAAATAATCATGAAAATTGTTTTTGGAACTTCTTGGGTAGTACAAGTTGTAGTGGAGGATTTAAAACATGCCACCATCCTGACCTACTTGACTGCTTTGGCAACCGTAACTTGGGCCATTCGTGAAGTCTTTACGAGAAAAACAGAAAAAATCAACTTCAAGCCTCGTGGTGCCATTACGAATAGCCTCGTTTCTCGTGGTTAGGTGACGAAAGGGGGAACTGCCAATTGGGGTAGTTTGGTTCTGGGGGAAAGAATAATGCGGACGGACGTCAACAATCGAGCGTGAGTGAAGGCTAACTGGAAACGACGGTAATCAAACATTTCAAACAAGTGATTTACGGTTAAGTTTAGGGTTAAGGTTAGGGTTAGGGTTAGGTTTAAGGTTTAGGGTTAAGGTTAGGGACAATGTTGGAGGAAGGGAGACATGGCATGAAGCTGACACAACGACTTGTCCTGACTTGTCCTGACTTGTCTTGACTTAACCAATGAGCATTGAGATTTCACCCCTGTCCAGGTCCTATCTCCCTTGCCTCAGTCAGTCAGTTAGTTAGTTAAAAACGGGGAAAAAAGTGCACTGCAAAAGGTTAGGGAAGTTAATCTTTTCCGTGACCTGATCTCCCAGCACGCCTGAACAAACAGTATTCCCGGCGAGATATGCCGAAGTCTCTTATCTGGGGAATTCTGGCCCCTCGCTATCTTAAGTAAACCGCTTTGTCTTCTCTCCAATCGAAATTTGATGTCCAAGCTCAATTTCTCTTAGTTAGACATTGTTTGCGTTTGAGTATGGGGACGTACACACACAAAAAAAAAATTACAAAAAAAAGATTCTCATGGTGCCAGGCGCGA
>NC_085862.1:2630538-2658801 GCF_034702125.1 Engraulis encrasicolus
GTAGAGAGCGAGCTGTAAGCACCGCCACCACCCACCCAAACTTACGGCCTCTCCCACTGCTCTTTACAGAAGGCGGAATATGTGTGTGTGTGAGTGTGTGCATGTATGCACGTGCGCTTATAAAAAAATGTGTGTGTGTGTGTGTGTGTGTGTGTGTGTGTGTGTGTGTGTGTGTGTGTGTGTGTGTGTGTGTGTGTGTGTGTGTGTGTGTGTGTGTGTGTGTGTGTTACCTTCCAAGCAGGCACATGAGAAAGAACGAGAGAGAGAGAGAGAGAGAGAGAGAGAGAGAGAGGAAGGGAAGGGAAGGGAGGGGTTAAAACGTGCATCTGCAATCGTATGTAGTATGCACGTGTGGGACAAATGTGACTCCCACAACCATTACTTTAAACCCCCCACCAACTCCACCCACCCTCCACCCCTGCCACCCCCCCCCCCATCCAAAAAAAAAAACAAATGAGGAGAAGAATGAAGAGTGGGAGAGGAGAGAGAAATAAAAAATGGGCGCTGCAGCTTTTAATAGAGGTAGTAAAACATTTGCAGTGTTTCAGTTTTACGGTCCCGGTTCCCCCTTCGCAGGGAGCCTGTTGAGAGGCTGGCCTGGGAGAAGAGAACAGTCTGGCCTGGGAGAACACAACAGGCCGGGCATCTTCAGCCAAGCGTTCAGAGATACATTGAAGCCTGTGGTACATTGAAGCCTGTGGTACATTGAAGCCTGTGGTAAATTGAAGCCTGTGATACATTGAAGCCTATGGTACATTGAAGCCTGTGACAACATATGAAGAGTTCAGATGCAAAGTGCCTTTTCAGAAAATAATCTTCTATAATTTCTATTTAATACAAAGTTATCAAAAATGCATATTTTTTATTTTATTGATTGAATTACTATTACTATTTAAATGTATTATCAAGTACAGGAATATAAACCAAACCAACAACGTGGTTCTCTAAAAATATAGAAGTGCAGGTCTTCAGAAATGGAAAGCCCCCCCCCTGCCCAAGTGGGTTTTTTTAAACATGTGAAACTCTTCAGATTTACCTCTTATATTAGACTAAACTACGTTTGACCACCACCACAAAAACAGCCAAAACTGCCAAGCTAGGTCTTCAAAGTTCATAAGAATACCATTACACAGCTTCAAGGTGCTGGTAAACGAATCGGAGTATGGCATGTACTGTATTAAAAGGAAAACGTTGACGCGCAGCCAAAATGAAATATTTAAATCGTGACTCAGAAGAGGTCTTGCTGTAATGCGGCAGTGCAGGTTCTGGAACCACGGAGGGGGAGGCCAAATATCATCAACAGTCTTCCAAACCCCGAATCCAGCCATGCCCCCCCCAACCAAGGCCAGACTGTCCCTGTATTGCCCTACGCCAACAACCTCACCCGGGATCCCCACTAACCCACGGGCTGGGACCTAATGGTTTCGCGTGACAGAGCACGCAGGAGCGAGAGAGAGGGAGGGAGGGAGGGGCTGGGCTGGATTGGGGCTGGGTCTTCCTCCTGCTGAGAACCCCCTGGACCCTTTCAGAACGCACTCACAGTCCGCCGGCTACATGCTGATGTACAAAGAGACAGGACTACGCTGTGAGCCTACGTGCCCAGGCTAGAAGCTTCACCTATATTGAGGGTATGAGCTCGTGCCGACATCGGCCTGTTGGAGCCATCCATCTCGATCTACTCCAGCGCGAGGAGCGCGAGGCCTTCACTTTTCTTGTAGACAACACAAACTCAGCGAGCCGAGTCAGAGCCGCGTCAGACGAGGACAGTAGATGACGAGTGCCACATCAGAGGGACGCGGAGCATACTTACATCTCAGACACACGACAACTGAATTGCAGGGCCAGAGCTCTCTCATCTATACTCTACATCTGCGACTACTGGATGCTATGGTGAGGTCATGTTGTGCTGCGCTGAGCACGTGCATAGCTATTGGGGGGGTAGGGAAACAAGACACAGACTGGCGCTGAATACGTCGAGCGAGAGTGATTGAATTCTGTTATGCCTGTGTCTATCACGAGCATCTGTTGTAGAACTCGACGCGGTACTTGGTGTGAGAGTTTGGGGCGAGAGAGCGTTGCGTGCACGTGTCGTCTGGGTGAGCAGGAGTGGAAGTGCCAAATAAAGAGCTATGAGCAAACGAATACATTAAACAATTTGGTAATGATAGAGAAAAAACGGACATGATTCGTGTATAGTCGCAGAGGTGCAAGTCACTGTAGGTCTGAGTGTCATAGGTTTGTTCTGTTTCTACGTATTGATGGTATGGACAAGAAAGGCGCACACATAGGGATATCTCATATCTAGGGAGTGCGAACGTGTGAGTATGAGGTGGACATGGAGGAAGATCAGGAGCTGATGTAGCAGGAGGCGCGAACAGTAAAGTAAGGACAAGAATGGGAATGAGATGAGGTGGACTGGACGCAGGAGAGAAGTTTGTCGCGTAACGCATTTATCTAGAGACGTCGTGGTGGTACTGAGACAGCGGTCTGAGGGGGTGTGTAGGTTTAGCATTTTGGAAGGGATTTATTAGTGTTGGGGTTGGTGTATAGTGGTATAGTTTTCTATTATGCACTAACATAGGTGACGGACGATTAATTGGATGTTGAGAGTAAGGGGGATGACAGCGCATTGTGGTTCTTTGATCGAGTCGAGACTATTGAACAATACACAATCTCGTCTGTGTGGTGTGGTTTCACAGTGGTAGAGGAGGCAGCATTTCTTAGGGTGGGCGGCATGTGGGTGAGGGAGATAGGATGACACAATCGGGGTATACGGCGGTTAGGAAGGGTCAAGACAGAAGAGAAGACGAGTAGAGCACAGAGCTATTAGATCTGGGGTGTTGAGCTGATCGGTGGGATAGAGTAACGAGGGGGGGCACAGGTGGTAAGGGTAGAGAGATTAGAGCACACAGACTACGAGACAACAAGGGGGAGTACTTGATGGAGTATGGAAGGGCGTGGGATGATGTAGTGCATCACCGATCTAAGGTATGCTGCGAACGGGTGAGATAAGGACGTAAGGGATTGTGTGGTTGAAAAGTTTTAATAGAATCACTAGGCGGTACGTAATCAGACATCTGTGGAGAGTGGAGAGGACACACAGAATGATGGAGGGAGGTGTGACTCATTTTTTGGGGGGAGGCGTTTTGCTGGGACATACGAAGTAGGACGTTAGCTAGAACATGTTGGAGTTGGGGGAGATGTGGGAGTCTAAGTCTGAGGTGATTTATCGAGGCATGGGGGGATGTTTAGAGACTTGTTAGGTTGGGGTATTGATGGACTAGGACATGTGAATCTGAGGTAGTACACGAGATGTTCTATGGACGTGGGGGATCTTTGATAGCATCACAGGGAGGGGAAATGGATATCAACTGGGAACGCGTAGGGTCATAGAGATGTAGAGGGATCAATAGTTGATACTATCTGCTCAACAAGCAACTGGATTTCTGGTTGTAGCGTGACGTGTAGGAGGGTATGTATTGTGCGAGTACGTTGCGTGGGGAGGTTTTTTGTGTAGGGTCACAGGGGGTTTGGGACAGTGAGCATAGAGGGGTAGTTGGATGGGTAGCAGTGGGGATAGGTCTCAACTCTGTCTCAGGAGGTCTTGGAAGTAGAGGATAGTATGTGAGGCTGGTTTGATCATGTTTACACGTGGGACACTAATGACGATGTGGGAGGTCAGAGTGACACAGCGTGTGATGTTGTTAATCAGAGTAATAAAGGGATGCTTGCGACAAAGCATGGATAGCTAAGGTCAACATAGTTTAAAGTGGGATGTGGTAGGGTGTACAGGGGTGAGGGGGTGGGGGTTTGGGACACAGACAATGAGGCACGGAATTGGGAACACGTGATTACGTCAGGGGGCACAAGCTTTTTTCCATCATAGGAAGCGTGGAATAGGGCAGGGCGGTTAACACACACATGTAGTGGAAGGAGGTCATCTACTAATGACATATAGGTACGTGGCGCGAGAACGGACAAGTGGAGACGGTCAGAAGGTGAGGGTGGTATATGGAATGGGGATAGGCGATAGAGGAGACAATGTAGGACAACATTTATGAATGGAGATGCGCGAGTAGTAGGAGGTGTGAGTTGGGTAGGGCACACAAGTGAGGGGCGGTCAACTGGCGCGAGGTTCATGGTTAGAGAGCAGTGCGTATTATGACAGACTGTAGAGGAGGTGTCATGAATTTGAGACAACATGTTGAAGGGCGGAGACGAACAGACACATGGATGTGTAGGTCGGGGGAACAGAGGGGAGGAGAGCTTGAGTTTCAGGCTGTACAAAGAACGATGCGGGCAGGCACATTGGACTCTCGAATTGACTGGAGTTGTGAGGGGGGAGGTGTCATAGTGTACGGTAGGGCGGACAGGTGTCACGCTATGGAGCGAGGAGACACGGATTATGTCACTTACATGTAGGGGCGAGGCGCGAGCATTATTGTCGGTATCACGGGACGAAGTAGTGGGAAGTGCGGGTTCAGAGGGAGAAGATCTGGAAACACGTGGATCGGAGACAGGGTCAAGTCAGTATTGAGGAGTGGATCATTGAATCATTTAGCGGTCTACTATGTCTGTGTGATATTGATGATGGGTCATGAGTGGAGTAGTTCAGATGATACTGGGCGGAGGGCGAGGAGTTGTTTGAGATTGTGCACACGTTCTTCTAAATGTGGAGAGTTTGACAATTACTGCGTGTAACAGAGACAGGAGTGAGGTCGAAACACAAGTGAGCTCAAGGGTGTGTTGTTCAGCACACTGAGATAGTAGTGCATAACTGGATGTGCAACGTAAGGTTGGAAAGGTAGGTGATATCAAACAGGGAGCTCTTTCTCTGTGTATAGGGCTAGAGTTTGGTGGGTGCGTAAAGGGTAAGTCAGTAGTATTCTGTCACATCGTGGATTGATGATCTCTACATCTGTGAGCAATCTATCTTATACTCTCTGTAGGGAGGAGTAGAGAGGATATGGAACTATTTTGTGGGGATCTATCTATTAGAGGGGCGTGGCATTGGGAGGCAGGGGCGGATAGGCGGTGGGGGTATGGGTGAGTAAGTAACTAATTATGTGTGCGCGTATAGTTTTGTGGGAAAGTGTTCATGTCTAGATCTCGGGGTCGATCTTTGTGGCGGGAATGTAGTATATTGTAGATCTATTCAGGGACTTGTACATGGGTCGCGCGAGGTTGGTGGGTGTCACACTTAGGTGATAGGTAGATAGGGTGACGGCGATGAGGTGTAGTACTGTGAGATTATGTGGTCGAGATTAAAGTGAGTTGTCTGACACACTGCAGTGTGAGCGGGGGGTCTGAAGACGGTGCTATGTGGGGGAACAGTTGGATGATCTGACAGGGAACGATGTGTGTAGGTTAAGTTGCTGAGTGTGTACGGAGTAGATACATAGCGAAGTGGTGTGGAGAGGGGTTACTTCAACTGAGACTCTTAGGGGTGCGCGGAGGTGTGGGTATTCTTAGATTGATTGCATATTGACATATCTAAGGTCACACACATAGTAGGCATCTCTGTTAGAAAGGATTCTTGGTGCACATAGACAGCTTAGTGGCATGAAAGATGGGACGAGGTTTTGAGGGGTTGAGTCGGTGGTGTTGTCATGGCACGGGATGTGGAGTGATTCGGGCGTATAGGGGGGGATGAGTTTGCCACAGTGAAGGAACTCTCGGGGGGAGGTGCAGTCACTAGCGTTTGTTGTAGCGTGGCGAGGACAATTTTGGGCGTGAGCGGTGGTGTTCTATAAGGTGGTTTTGAACGGATTCAAGGTATTTTATACGAGTAAGGCAACTTCATAGTTGAGTGGACAGAGGGAGGTGAGCTGAGAGGGGGATTAGTAAGGAGAGTACAAATAGGAGGAGAAGGACAGGGAGTATGTGTCTCTGATTTGAGACATAGACTTGGGGAAGGATGTTCCACAGTGGGTGGACATCTTGAGCACAAGAGCTCACGGAACTTAGGTGTTCTTTTCACGGTGCGCGGCACAACAGTGTGGATGTTGGAGGGGTAAGAGTTTGAGTGTGATGATGGAAACATACGAGCGAGGTAGATGGCAGATGTAATGTCGATATGACTACTATATAGTGAACTAGAGGTAGTCTTCGTAGGGGGATCTAGAAGAGAAACGCGGATCTTATTTGGGACAATGGGGGAGTGACGAGGGTGAAGGGGGCGTAGTTGGGTGGAGGGTGTCTTAGAGGATTGATCTGATAGAGCGTGACAGGCAGGTGCAACGCAGGGGTGTACAGTGAGCGAGACGACAGATAAGGGAGGGGGGGGTGGATGTATCTATGGGGTGGTATGTTGGTACGTCACGTCAAGCGGCAACGCATGCGGTGACATATAGGGGGATAGACGTCTAAATTCACAGTTAGATGGTGTCTATGTATTGGGGAGGATGAGCACGGGGGGGCGGGTTAGCGGAACACTATGAGAACATCAGAGATGGTAGACTTCTTACATGGAGACTACAAACTGTATAACGATCACAACAACACTGGGAGTCAGTCAGTATATATGCGAGTGATACGGGCGAGTGATAATGGTTTATGCGGGTGACATCAGATATGAGTGGTGGTAGACAGTAGAGAACAGTAGTATGAGTGCTATTGATCAATGATGGTTTTCTTATTGACATATCACTATCTGAGGACGCGATCAGGTGAGGAAGCACGTGGTAGTGCGTCAAGTAGTATCACTGTTCTTCATATGCTATCTAGGACTATCAAGAATGTGTTAGTGGAATTTGCTATACGAAGTGGGCTGACACTCATTCTGGGTAGTAGTGGACAGTGGATACTACACACATGGGAATCTATATAGTGAGGCGCGTGTCTCTTGACTGAGGACACGAGCGGTTAGTGGTGATGAATTCGAGTATATGATAAGTATGCATATAGGGAACTGTGGTGAGTGGGTGTGACAGGGTGTGTTCACACGTGCGAGAAGCAGAGACATTGAGTCATCATGTGAAGCACGTGGAGGGTAAAGGGGGTTGTTTAGAGAGAGTTTAAGATTTTGTACAGCGGTGCGGGTGCATGTTGACGATGTGCTACACGGACGGGGTATTCTGCTGAGGGATTGATGGACTTATGGTGTCGTGTAGAGAGTATATTGTGACACATTGATTGCAGTGACATTAGTGGGGTAACTTCTGGGGTAGGTATGGTGATGTGCATTAATAGGCACAAGAGTGGGTGGAGGGAACACAGGGACTTATGGTCACAAATGGGGGTTGTAAACTGCAGGACACACATATGGGGGTGGGTGAGAGGCAGTAGACGGATTGGGAGGGGGGACTAGTGTTTGCAGGGAGGTCGAGGGAGTTGGAACACAATGTGGATTGGCGTTACCGAGACACGCAGGTGCACGGAGTGGACGTGTCAACTGACACACAGTCATAGCGGCAACAGTGATTGGCGTGTTCATCTCTAAATAAAGAGCACACACATACGCGGGGACACGTGGAGCACGCGTAGAAGGGTGGACGGTAGCACACGGAGGTGGAGACACACACTCTGTTGTGAGGGGGCCGCGGGAAATGAGAGGAGAGGAGAGGATGGGTGAGTCAGTCAGAGGGCGTAGGCGGGTCTGAGTAGACTGGGGTAGGAACACAGTTAGGGAGATTGACATGAAGTGACATGGAGTTTACACGGGAGTAGCACGAATGAAGGTGACGACTGCAAGGAGGGAGAGATCATGCATGGGGGGGGAGGGGACACCATTGAGTGGTGAGGCGTGAGCTGGTGAGGGTCAGAGGAAATCGAGTACAGTAAAAGACGAAAGGCTATGGTATAAGGGAACACTGTGCAGCAAACACGTCAGATTAAAACTATGGAGGACGAAATGCGGATGTCAGACAACGGGGGTTGAGATTGATAGAGGGATTAAGAGGTAGTAGATAACGGGGGTGAAGGGAGGGGTCTTATTTGGATTAGATTGACCACAGTGAGTTGAGGGGATTGATGGAGTATGGAGGTGGGTGTATAGGTTGGTATTGGGTTTTGTTGGACACGCTAGCATGGTGGAGGGGGGTGTTATTAGTATATGTTTCAGGAAGAATAGAAGTATTAGGAATATTTAAACACATAACAGTAGGGGGGGCAGATGGAATGTACAAGTGGTCACAACACGGGTGTGGGGCGTGTTTTTATGGGGGACACAGGGGGGGGGGGGGGGGGGGTGAGTAGTGAGTGGGGGGGGGGAGGGGGGGGGGGGGGGGGGGGGGGGGGGGGGGGGGGGGGGGGGGGGGGGGTGGGGGGGGGGGGGGGGGGGGGGGGCTTGGGGGGGGGGGGGGGGGGTGGGGTGTGTGGGGGGGGGGGGAGTGGGGGGGGGGGGGGGGGGGAATGGAGGGGGAGGGGTTAGTGGAGGTGGGATTGGGGTGGGGGGGTGGGGGGGGGGGGTGGGGGGGGGGGGGGGGGGGGGGGGGGGGGTGGGGGGGGGGGGGGGGGGGGGGGGGGGGGGGGGGGGGGGGGGGTTTGGGGAGGGGTATATGGGGTGGGAGGTTGGGGGAGGTTGGTAAGTTGGGGGGTGGGTATGAGATTTAGGGGGGGGATTATAGGGGGGGATTTGGTATTATGGTTGGGGGGGGGGGGTTGGTTTATTTGTTGTGGGGTTGGGTTTGGAATTTGGTAGTTGTGGTTTTGTGGGGGGGGTGGGGGGGGGTGTGGGGGGGGGGGGGTTGGGGGGGTGGGTGGTTGTTGGTTGGTGGGGGGGGGGGTGGGGGGGGGGGGTTGGGGTGGGGGTGTTTGGTGGTTGTGTTGGGGGGGGTGGGGGGTGGGGGGGTGTTTGTTTGGTTGTGGGTGGGTGGTGTTGGGTGGTTTGTGGGGGTTGGGTGGGGGGGGGGTGGGGGGGGGGGGGTGTTGTGTGGGGGGGTGGTTGGGGGGTTTGTGTGGTTGTTTCTTGTGGTGGTTTTGTGTGTGTTTGGTGGGGAGGTTCATCTGTGTGTGTTACTTTCTCTATCTCTCTATATATCTGTCTGTTTGTGTGTGTGTGTGTTGTGTTGAGTGAGTGTTTCGTGTGTGTGTGTGATGTGTGTTATTTTTGTGTTTGTGGTTTGTTGAGAGTGTTAGTGATTATTTTTTTTGAGGTGGGTGATTATGTTTAGAAGTTTGTTTAGTTTTTGTGTGTGATATTTTGTTAAATTTATATATGAGATAGATATAGATATAGATGTTTTATTATAGTTTTTATAGTAGATAATATTATAGTAGATATATATAGAATTGTGTTTTTGTGTTTGTGGGGTGGGTGGTGTGTTTTTGTTGGTGTTGTGGGTGGGTTGTTTGTTTTTGTGTGGTGATTGAGTATTGTGGTTGGTTTTAGTGGGATTTGTGGAGGATTAGGGGGGTAATTTTATTGTAGAAATTGTAATTTAGGTTGTATGTTTTATTTTAAATTTGGATATGGATATTGTTGAGTATGGGGGGTTTGGGATGGTATGTAGTTGGAAATATATTTTGGATGGTAATTAAGGGGAGGGAGGGGAGGATGTGATGGGTTAAGAAGGGATAGGTTTATGATTGAGGTTAATCGGGAGGGATAGAATGGTTTGAATGATAAAGGTAAGGGGGGGGGTAGTGAGGGGATGAGAAGAGGTAAAAGGGATGGGTAAGGTTTGTGGGGTATATGAGTTGGAGGTAGGGGGAGTTTTAGGGAGGATTGGTGTGGTTTTAAGGGATGGAAAATAAAGGGGTGGGTGTGAGAAGAAGTAGTGAGGGGAAAAGTGGAGTGGTGAGGTGAGGGATGTGGTTTAGTTAAATGAACCAGTATGGGGTATGGGAGGATAGATTGTTGGGTTGGAATGAGGTGGGTTTGGTGGTGTTAAAAGATAAAAATTATAGGTGTGCATGGTGTTGATTGTAGGATGAGAAAGGTTGGGATGAGGAATGATTGTGGTTTGGTATGAGGAAGGGAAGGTATGGAGTTGTATGTGATTATGATGTGTTCGAGATGATATGGGGGAGGGTTTTTAGGGAAGAGGAGGATAAATGAGGGTGAGGGGGAAAGGGGGAGGTAGGGGGGGGGGTGTATGGGGATTGAGAGGGGGGGGGTGGGTTGGGTTGGGATGGGTGTGGGGGCACAGTGGGAATGGGAATGGGGGGTGGGGGTGGGGTGCAGCAGGGGCCGGCGCTGTTCTTGGGATGGATGTGGGGGGGGGGGGGGGTGGGGGGGGGGCACGGGGCCTGCCCAGCCCTACGTTGTCAATGCCCTGGCATGCTAATGACAGAGAGCAGGTGAAGAGACTGCAGCTGGGAGTCGGTCTATCTCCATCTGTGTCAATGCCCTGGCTGGGTGGTGTTGGTCAGGTCAATAGCGTGAACGTTATTACAGGGCCTGTCAGTTGGTCCTGTAATTCAATTGTCTTTTTGATAGCAGGGAACTTATGGGATGGGGGATTTGTGTCTGTCCTGTGTCTGTGTCTGTCTTGTCCATAAATATGCCCTGTCACTGTGGTGTTATTGGTCTCAAATCGCACCACACAACATAGGCCCAAAGGTAGTGCCGTTTTGCAGTGCAGTGCCTGTAGAGTTGGTTGATTTGGCCCATGAGCAATCCTTTCATGGACTGGAGCGTAAGATACACTAAGTTATCGTTATCTCTAAAGGATAACTAATTTCTTTCCCCACTCTGTCAAAGAGAAAGAGAGGGAAAGGAATTAGAACAACCAATGGATAGATTAATAACAATATTTAATATTTTAATATCTCTCTGAATTGGAATGCTCTGATGTAGATTCTCTCTGTGCTTAAATGGAGTAGGACCACTGCCCGCGCGCGGCGCGCATGTGTGTGGGTGTGTGTGTGTGTGTGGTGGGTGTGTTGTGTGTTGGTGTGTGGGGTGTGTGTGTGTGTGTGTGTGGTGTGTGCGGTGTTGTGTGTGTGTGTTTGTGTGTGTGTGAGGGTGTGGGTGTTGTGGTGTGTGGGTGGGGTTGTGGTGTGGTGGGTGTGCAATGAAGTGTTGGGTTGAGCTGAAGCAGCATGCAAGACTCACCTCACCTTGGCTTATTGATTCCAATCAACACCAACTGGAATAGATGGGAAAGCGACTGGGGGAGGCAACCCTTTGACTCACACAAACACACAAAAACACACACACACAACACACACACACACACACACACAACACACACACACCACCCACACACACACATTCACACACACACAACACACACACACATACACACACACACACACACACACACAACACACACACACACACACACACACACACACACACACTACACACACTCACACACTCACCACAGAAAGAAACACTTCTTGAGTTCAAGCACTCTGGCTTGTGTTCTGCAATGAAACACACATATACACAAACACATAAACACACAACACACATGAACAAAACACAAACCACAAATGCCCAAATAAACAAATAACAATGCATTTAATTGTGTGTGTATCCTCCATTCCCCAAACACACAAAAATACATGTAATTGAATATAAGGGAATAAAGACAAACAAAGAGACTGACAACAGAATGACAGCAGACAGACACGCAGCAGGCAGGCAGTAGGCAGACATAGGCACCCACTGACACACACCACTACCACACGCACCTGACTGCACATCGCACACCCCACACACACACAACACACACACACACACACACACACACACACAACCACACACACAACACACACACACACACACAACCACACACACACACACTCACTCACACACACACACACACACACACTCACACACACACACACACACAATCAACGGGCAGATAGAGAAGAGAGTTGTGCCATTGATTCCGAAAGCCTTTTTCGATTGCAATGAGGCAGTCTGAAAATGTGTCCTGATCCTTTAAAAGGTAAGTGTAGCTGCTCGCTCTTTTGGTGCTAGTTGTGTTGTGTTGTGTGTGTGTGTGTGTGTGTGTGTGTGTGTGTGTGTGTGTGTGTGTGTGTGTGTGTGTGTGTGTGTAAGTGTAAGTGTGTGTGTGTAAGTGTAAGTGTATAAGTGTGTGTGTCACAGACTGAGCTGTGATACTCAAGCAGCCAATAGCATCCAGGCGGCAATTAAGCCGGCATTTTCAACTCTGCTGCACTGACGCCGACCGTGTTTCATTACATTCATCTGTATGTACTGTTTTCACTCCCAGGTTCATTGTTCAGTCATTAACCACCATCATTTGCCATAACTTTCACCTTCTATTGTTACACAGAGTGCAGGGAAAGCGCACATTTCATAGCGTTACACATTAATCATCTTTCATCTGTTTACTAATTTCTAAGGTTAAAGAATCACAACTGACAAACAGGCGAGTCAAAGCCTAGAATTTATTTTTTTGAAAAGCATGTAAAACTCTCTAAGTCAGTGAAACTTTTCAATGTTACTTGCATGCATTACTCCTTGAGTGGAGAAACCTGAGATAGGGTCCTTCTTCATTTAGAGTCGGGTGCCCCGGTTCAGCGGGTATGACCATTTTAACAGGTGTTTTTTTGGAGTGTTGAGATTGCTTGATTTTATGCGTAAATGTGGTGTTTTGGTTCAAATAAATGAGTGTTGGGTGTGTTTGTATTTTGGGTGCATTGCTGTGGGGTTTTTTTGGCTTTAAGGATTTTATTGAAGTGATTGATTTATTTGTGAAATTGGGCGTACCGGACAGGTGCTGGGTTGATAATGGCTCAGAGGCCCTCAGTGTCAATTGAGCTGCAGTGGGATGGGGTGTCTCCATGCAACTTGCAATGGTTGTGCCTGAATCTTGATAGAGAGATCCCGCACATCTTTCATTTTGTTTAGTTTCATAACTTGCTCTTTCTTTGAGTTTGCGGTTTGGAACCCTATATAATGCACTGTTAAAGAAATATTGAATAGAGAAAAAAATAAAAAAAAACTGGGCCGTTGGGAGAAAACGTCTCTTGTCCACTCCGACCCGCAGGTCATCCGCTACTGTGGAGTGTGGGTTGTGTGTGTGTGTGCTGCCTGCTGCACAATGCGCGCAAGCGTTGTTGTATGTGTGTGTGTGTGTGGGGTGTGTGGGTGTTTGTGGTGTTTGTGTTGTGTTGTTTGTGTGTGTGTGTGTGGGTGTTGGGTCTGTTCTTGTGTGGTGGTTGTGGTGTGGTGTGTGGTGTGTGTGTTGTGGTGTGTGTCTGTGTGTGTGTGGGTGTGTGTTGTGTGTGGTGTGTGTGTGTATATATGGCTCTCCTCCCCCAGACCAATCCTGTTGATACGGCCCTAAAGCCACAGGCCTCGCCCTCCCGTCACTGCACACCCACACACACTTGGCACCCAGAACACACCACACCGCACACACACACACACACACACACACACACTCAGACTAACACACACATACACTGAAGAAAGACACACACACACACACACACATGTGCGTCTGCACACACACACACACACACACGCACACGCAGTACTATTTGACAAGCAAATCACATATAGCTGAGAACAAGGAATGGGTTGCTGCTTTCTTTTACAATCTGCTTGGTACAGTGAACACATACTGTGTTGAAACACCTGGAATTCATGCATACATTTACTAGTACGAGTACTGTGGAATGATAAGGAGCCGCAAAATGAACATTACTGTAGTTTGTTTACTACATTTTATTTAGCTCCTGCTTGGTTTTAACATACGTACACAGCAATTTCAATGCCTGCAAAATGCCTAGTTAGGCGTCCTTCTTATAAATGACCTCACAGCATGCAATAGAACACACTTTTATTTAACACATACAGTAAACACATGGAAATATGTTTAAACACATGGAAATACTGATTAAGAACAAATAGTAGTCCTGCCTTTTAGTGTTGTGGTTTCCAACCAGGGCTACGTGTACCACTAGGGGTATGGGACACACTGCATGGTAAAGGGGAAAATCACTCTGTTGTTTTGGAGCAGAGTCACAATGGGATATAACGCAAAGTAGTGTTACTTGTGTTCGACAAAAATATGCTTAAGGGACTGCAAGACAAAAAGTGGAAACTATGCACATTTTACACGGGCACTCCACCATGCAAACATTAGGGCCTCCACCAGTGCACATACACATACCTACGGTGAATCGTTGATGATTATCCCTCCACCGCCCCCCCCCCCAATTTTTTGTGTGTCCTGTGCTGACGGGCAGCAGCCTTATTATGTGTGTGGATTAGTCTGTGACATAGCGCAGAGCATAGCAAGCGAGGTGGTGCGATATGCCAAGAGAATCAGATGAGGACTTACAGTGAGTGTTGCTTATATGGGCCCATGCCTAATATACTACAGTGTATAGGCCGCAGTCTAGGGGCCCGCCACTGAAAGCCTTGGCCGGTCCAGGACAAAGGCTTCTGAAAGGGCCCCCCTCCCAATGCAGATAATGTAATTTGGAGGATCTAATTCTGCCCCCCCATCTAACCCTGTCTCTTAGACAATCTGACCCTCTTCATCCCACACCCACCCCACAGCCCACCACACACATACACACACACACGCACACACACAGCACACACACACACACACTCACACACACACACCCCCACCCACACACTCACTCACTATCATCCCGCTTCGGCTTATTTTGCACCCATCAGCTGAGCAAGAGGACTTACTGTACGGTAATGTTCTTATATTGCCATGCCTAATAAACTAGGCCCAGTCATCCTTAGGGGCTGCCGTTTATCTAGACTAACTTCATATGGAGTTGAATGGAGCGTGCTGCCTGCCTGCCGGTCCAGCCGACGACTCTCTACGTACTTCGCATCCCTGCGAGGAGGCAACGTTTATTACAGCCGGCAAAAACATGCTGTAAAACAGCACGCTGAAGAGACAGGGTTCCAATTCCAGCATGTTTTTAATTGAATACTAAGTGAGTGTCCGATTTTTTGGTGTGTGTCGTGTGAAGAGAGAGAGAGGAGACAGACAGAAGATACAAGAGACCAAGACAGAGACAGAGAGAGAGAGACAACAGACAGACAGACAGAGACAGACAGAAAGTTTCTTGTGTCGTTTGATGTTTTTGGTTCTGCCCAAAAAGAGCCATTGCATGATAGAAGGGTGAAAAAATAAAAAATACGTGCAGCTTCATTTTCACGCCAACCAAGCAAGAAGCAGAACTGCATAAATCGGCATGCACACACTCACACACACACACACACATTCACACACATACAAACACACACACAACCCACGGCCACACACACACACAACACACCCACACCCACACACACGACACACATACACAAACGCACACAACACACACACACACCCACACACGACACACACACACACACCTCACACACACTCACACACACAAACAACGCCACAGAGACACACACACACACACACACACACACACACCACACCACACACACACACACAATCACATATCACACACACACACCCACACACACCCACACACACGCACACACACACACACACACACACACACACAAACACACACACTCACACACCACACACACACACACACACCAGGCACCATTCCCCACTCCATGCTTTCTCTTACCATGTGGCCTGAATCGCCTGCTGGACAAAGTAAAAGCTTGGAAAACAGCATGTGTATGGCAATTGCTGCTTTCGAGGCATGTGTATGTGGTTGTGTGTGTTGCGCGTTTGTGTGTTGCGTTCGGTGTACGTATGTGCCGGCGGAGTGCGGGCGAGGCATGTGTGTGGTAGTGATGTGTATGTGTATGTGTGTGTGGTGTGTGGTGTGTGGTGTGTGTTGTGTGTGTGTGGGTGTGTGTGTGTGTGGCGTGCCTGCGTGCGTGTGTGGGTGTGTGCGCGAAAGCATGTTACGGCTTCTTGATGAATAGTGTTTTAACTGGCCATTAACAGGCAAAAGCGGTCACCCAGGGACGACCGCCGGCAACATGCGCTGTCATGTCAATTCAATTACTGCCCCCGCACGGTGGGCTTGTTTGCTTTATCATTCCAAAGGCACAGCTTCTGCGAGCGAGCAGCGCCACGCCAGGCCCACCCAGGGTCGATGCAGCTTTGGCCGGCCCAAGGACAAAAGTCGTCTGAAAGGCTCCCTCCCCTCAGTGCATACTATGTAATAGGGTCTCGATTCTGTTGGAGCCCCCTCTGTCCCTGGGCCCCGAACAACTTACCCCTTTGGGTCCCCTTTGTTTCTGTCGATTACCCGGCAGGTCTTCAAACACGCTTCCAGGGGGTCGGGGGCAGATAATCCCAGCAGACGTCCCCAGTGACCTATGGGAGTTCCAACACAACCATTTCAAAAGAAGTGACTCATTTGCAGGATCACCCGTAAGAACTAAAAAAAAAAGTAAAAATATCTTGTAAACAACATATGCAACTGTTTTTGGCTATTAGGGGACAATGAATGATGCTGACGGTGACAGAGATAATCAGGTAGAGGTAGGAAGAGAGAGAAGGACATTCCATCCCCTTGGGGTGTTTTCAGCAGATGTAATAAGTGACCTCTGTCTCGATCGTTTATTTTTGGCAAACATTTTCTAGCAGTTATCTTTTTCCCAGGATGGCATGTCTAGATACAGCACATACTATGTTTACCGGTGGAGGGCAGATGATTTTGTTAGAGATGACTGTGACATACGGAAGAAAAGATTCACAGACTTACAACCCCAGAAAGACATGATGTGAGAGGTAAGACCAAGGTATCAGAGTTGTCCTAGGCTATGTACAGGATGTTTTTTTAAACTTCTATATCTATTTCTAGGGGCTTTTATGCCTTTATTTGATAGGACAGTCTGAGAAGGTGTCAGGAAGCGAGTGGGACTGGGAAATGACCCAGCCGGACTCGAACCGGGGTCCCCGTGGGCATTGCAAAGCCCCAATGGGGGGCTTTTTAGTTGTTCTGCGCCACACACCCCCCTATGGTACTGTATGTTAGAGGAGCATGTTAGAGCACAGGGAGGTAGGTAGGTCGAGGCTTGACAATTTGTGTTTATTTTTCCTGCTCATAAACCTGGGAGAGGTATGTTAAGTGAGAGAGGATGTGAGTATAAGAGAGGTGACTAAGAAGTCATAGGTGGTGGAAGGGCTCAGGGAGAGTTGACTGTAAAAAGGGGCGTCGTTCAGGGGGGTAAAGTGTGACTGAACCATCAGGGCCCCCATGTAAGGGGCCCACACACAGCCCAATTTATATATGATATATGGCTGTGGGAGGGGGATGGAGGGGGTCTACTGGAGATGAGTGCCAATGATAGGCCCCCAAATTTGCATGCTACAAACCCCCCCCCCCCCCTCCCCCCGCCTGACTGTAAACAGTGGGTACACTGGTAGGTGGCGTCAGACAGAGGGCATGTAACATACACTGGGATGAGGTGGGTGGTTATTGCTCCTGTTTCGCAGTTGTGGCTGGATAGGTGGTGTGTGGTAAAGGGCTGCAGGCAGGGGAAGAGTGTGGAGAAGGCTACGCAGGGTGTTACTACTATCACCTCTGCTCTCCCCAGGTCCTTCTGTTGTAACTGTCGGAGCGGGTGGGGACCACAGTAACTGATGCGGGGTTTATTCAACACTTAGAGAGTTCATTTGAGTCCAAATGATGTCAATCAACTCTCGAAGTGTTAATTGAGCACTGCAGAATTTACTGTGTAACTAGGTGTGTGTATGTTAGCATGAGTGTAGCTCAAACAAAAAGATAAGTTTTTTGGGTGTGTGGTCTGTCTTGGTGGGTTTGCATTTGAGTTGTGTGTGGACTTACATGTGGTTTATTACCGCAAGTGGTGTAGACGGTTGAGTCAAGAGAGCGACCGGCCGCGCGGTGGGTGTGGAGTCTAATGCAGTCCTGATGTGCGCTGCAGCTGTTTTTAAGTCGGCACACTCATGCTTGCTCTGCGCAAGACATTCTGGGCCGGGGGATAGAGTGCTACGCACAGCACGCACAACACATACCACACTTCACACCACCATCATGCACACACACCACCCATGCCACACACCGCTCACGCACGCACGCACAAACTCATGCACACCAAACACACAGCGCACTACGCACGCACCACCGCACGCACGCAACGCACACACACCCACGCACAACACACCCACACGCGGCCTAAGAAAGTACAGTAGAGTGCAGAGGTGTCCAGGCCCTGGTGGGGGCGTTTCTGGACGCAAGATGAATCATCCCAGCTTCGCCTTGTGTGGTGATGGCGTGGTTGTGTGTTTGTGTGTGTGTTGGTGTGTGTGTGTGTGTGTGTGTGTGTGATTTGGTGGTGTGTGTGTCTTGTGTGTGTGTGTGTGTGTGTGGTGTGTGTGGTGTGTGTGTGGTGCGTGCTTGTGTGTTTGCGGTGATGTGTGGGGGGATTTGGCTAGGATGAAAAACCCAAAGCCGCAGGTGTGTGTGTGTGTGTGTGGTGTGGGTGTGTGTGTGTGCGTGCGTGCGGGTGTGCGTGTGTAGTGTGTGGTGTGTGTGTGTGTGTGTGTGTGTGTGTGTGTGTGTGTGTGTGTGTGTGTGTGTGTGCGTGTGTGTGTGTGTGTGTGTGCATGCGTGTGTGTGTGGAGTGCCATCACTTATCCCCAGTTAGCATCAGCCGGACAAGATCAGACTAGAGCAGAGCAGAGCAGAGCAGAGGGCATCAAGACCCTATGACCACCTCATCTGTCCAGCACACACAGACAAAAGGCAGTAACTGCTGCATATTTCATCAAAGCTAAGACTAGAATAGACCTAGAGACTTGGAATGATTCTCGTCCATTTCCATCCAGGTCATAGTCACAGGAATTTATTCTTAAGCAATTTCAAACATTTTGGTGTGAAGTGATGTATTTGGGAATGAGAGACAAAAATGTTTCGAAACTCCAAAAACGAGTCTAGGTTTTGCTTAAAAACTAAAACTCAACAAAACTTTTGACTGCTTACATAGGACACCTGCTTGTGTTGGTGAACACAACCCACCGCAAATAAAAAATACAAAAGCTACAAAGTGTTGAACTGTTCCAATGCAATAATGACATGAGCAATAGAGAAGCAACATACTGTAGCAAGCAAAGCAGAATGCGAGCATTTTGACATTGCTATTGGCTGCTGCAGTTGGTTCATCGTGGGTCATTCTCATAATATTCACTGGAGTTCAACTACAAACCGCCAGCAGAGAGGAAACTCTGCCATCAGAAGCTGTCACCCAAATCATATTGATCGCCGACTCATCTAGATATGGCCAAATACTTCCGGTGGCTTTGTCTTTTGAGTGTGTTTGCAGTGTTGCAAGTCCTCTGTCTCTTCCTAATGAGACGGCACAGAAATGCGTCAATACCAATACACCTTCACCAGGCTTAATTGGTTATGCCGAATGACCATTTTGAAGACAATTAACACATTGAAAATGAGAAAAGGTCGGCTCCAATTGCATAGATTTTCGTTATTCCACAGACGCGTTTCGGCTTCGTGCCTGGGGATGACAGAACGCGAAAAATTTTTGTCAGTTTTAAAAAAAATATTTTGGGTCAGCACTCCGTAAAGAAAAGGAAAAATATGTTGTGATACCGGCTTCCAAACCATTATGAAGATCTATTAGCATACAATGTAACAGCCCTGACATCCCTCTGTCTCTTTTTTCCCCTGTGTTGGGCTCAAGGTTAAATTGGATCCATATAAAATGGTTCAATACAGTACGTGAGATCGCAATGCAAAACCTTCAAAATACCATTTCAAAAAAGCTGTGGAAGTGAATTTTAAATAGAAGTTTGTAAGCTAAAAAGCCCACTTAAATTTGTTTTTATCAGCCAATTACAACAAATCAATCCCAAACATTATGAAGGGGGACTGATTTTTTTTATTCATGAATTGATAGAAATTCCAGGTTATTTTTTGTAACTCATTTAAATGCACTACGTCATACTACAGCTGTTACAGGAGGAATGCATGCTAAAATATGGTTTAAGTGCTATTTGACAACATGTGTAATATTTTTCATTCTTTACACATTGTGGAGTTTAATGTTTATTGCTATTGGATTTTGAATGTGTTTGTTCAATACACCATTTATTTGAGTGTCTCTATACAGTATTTATAGTGTAAGTGGTTTAGATAGGGCTGTGGTAAACAGTCTGTTGTTTTTGCATCAGTTTAGGCCGACATTACTGTTGAAAATGACATGAATGCTCATCCAATGAAGGTGTGGGGTGTGGGTGTGTGGTGTGTTGTGTGGGTGGGTTGTGTGTGTGTGGGTTGGGTGTTGTGTTGTGTGGTGTGTGTGGTGTGTGTGTGTGGGTGTTGTGTGGGGGTGTGTGTGGGTGTGTTGTTGTGTGTGCGTGTGTGCGGTGTGTGCGGTTTTGGTGGTGTGTTGTGTGAGTGTGGGTGTGTGTGTGTGTGTGTGTGTGTGGGTGTTGTGTTGCGTGGTATGCGTGGTGTCTAGTGGTGCGTGTGTCCCTTGGGTGTGCGGGGTGTGTGCATGTGGGTCGTGGTGTGAATAGGCGAATGGCGAATACTGCGGGTGTGAACACTACACTGTGAAACACCTGTGTTTATCCCTTTGAACAAGAAGAGTCCAGCCACTGCAAAGACAGACCAGAGCGCGCTGTTTTTGCAGGGTAAAATGTTGTGTGTGTGTATGTGTGGTGTGGTGTGTGTGTGAGAGAGAGAGAGAGAGAGAGAGAGAGAGAGAGAGAGAGAGAGAGAGAGAGAGAGAGAGAGAGAAAGAGAGAGAGAGAGAGAGAGACAGGTGTGCGTGCGTGCGTGTGTCTGTGTAGGTATGTTTATGTGTGACTGAAAGTAGGCTTTGCATGTATGTGTGTTGAGGGCACAATGTTGCATCCGCTAGGACTGTCACACCATTATGGCGGGTGACACACCACCCTCACCTGCACGCCCGTCCCCACCCCCACCCCCTCATCCCCCTCAACACCTGCTCCCAGCAGCTGCGCCCTTGGCAACCCCAGCCAGGTGTGCTGGCAGAGGCCACGGTGCCCGTCGATGCCCAAGTCACTGGGCATCCTCCCCACTCCGCAACTCTTCCGCACCATCGCTGCACACCGCCCCTTTTTTCGTTCGCACAGACTAGCAAAAGAATACAATTTAAATTACAAGCACACACAACCTACGCACGCACGCAACGCACGCACCGCACACACACAAACACACACACACACATCACACACACACACACTCACACTCAAACACACACACACACACACACACACACACACACACATACACACACACACACATGCGTGCACACACAAAAGCCCCAACACACACACAGACATATACACATACAAACTTATACACACGCAAATACCACACACACACACACACACACACACACACACACACACACACACACACCACACACAGAGACACACAGTCTACACACACAACACACACACAGTCCCCACTCTCACACACACACCACTCTCTCACCACACAACACACCACACACACGACACATACACAAACACACACTCCACTACCACACAACACACACCCACACACACACACACACTCAACACACCACACACGCCACTCACAACACACACCCACACACACACACTCCGGCCCATCACAAACACACACACACCGCACACTACAACCACACACACCGACAATTGCGCCTTGCTCAATTCGGCTAAACAACCCCTGGCTGGGCGCGGCAGTGGCTGCCAGTTAGCACCGTGCCATTTTAGCGGCCGCTAATGATGATGCGGACTGGAGGCAGGTAGCACCATCCTGTGGAGGGGGCCCTGTCTGGCATTATTGAGATAAAAATGTGCTCCCCTCTCGAAAGGGAATCAGGTGATGAGTGGCGATGCGGTTGTGTTCCGTGTGTGTGTGGTGGGTGGTGTGTGTGTGTGTGTGTTGTGTGTGTGTGTTGTGTGGTGTGTGTGTGGTGTGTGTGTGTGTGTGTGTGGTGCATGTGTTTTTTGTGTGTGTGTTGGGTGTGTGTGCATGTGTGTGTGTGTGTGGTGTGGTGTTGTGTACCAATATATTGGTCGGAGTTGTGTGTGTTTTTATTGAATGGGCGTACCTGTGTTTGTGAATTGGTGTGGTGTGTGTGTGTGGGTGTGTGTTGTGTGTGTGTGTGGTGTGTGGGGGGAGGGGGGTGTTTTTGTATGCGTGCGCACTTGTTTTGGGTGCGTGCTTAGTGTGGGGGGCGTTTGTGTGCATGTAGCGTGTGTGCAAGTGTGTGTTGGTGTGCATATTGTGGTGCAACCCAGGTTACGTGTAATGTGCACCAGGCTTGTCTACTTTTGGGAAGGGAAAGAATGAATGACTTTGTGATGAGTCTTTTCTCCTCCATCTCAGGTTTCTTTTCTGGGCAGCAGTGCCTGGCAGCATTAAACTTTACCGGCTAAATAGTGGCGCTTGTGCTGTTTTGACTTGTGTGCAATGCTGCTTTTTTTTGCAACAGTGCCTGTCTTTAGGCAGGCATGGCTAAGCGGTGTCAAAGCTTATGAGCAAAGTTTGCGAGTTCGAGCATTGGTTGGAGTATATTATCCAGTGCCTCTCCTCCACTACCGTCCTCATGATTTGATACCCTGTCAAGGTAACTGTCCGCCCACACTTGCTCCCCCCTTGGTGAGGCATTTGGGGGCTGCCACCCGTGCACGAGTGAGGCTTAAATGCAGTGTCGTGGGATGCCTTGTGTTTCTGTGAGTGCTATGCACAATGACATGGGTTGGGCCTTTTCCAGGTGGGCTTTCGTCTACACACCCAAATACCCAGGTAGAATGCGCCGGAAGCAAATCACGTGTAAAAATATTTGTCTACATTATGACCGGTATAGGACACACATAAATAAACCCCCCCCAAAACACCAATAACAAGCATGCTCAAACTTTCCAACTATAGCGAGGCAACATAATAGAACCACAATATAGTGTATCTCGCAACACTTTCCAACACAAACACGAAGAGTGGGCAGGTAAAGAATGGGCAAGGTTTATGTAAATATTCCACTCATGAACAAAGTATTTAATACACACACAAAAAGCAGAGAAGAAGATGAAAAGAAAGGAAAGACGAAGAATAAACGTAGGCCGAATATAGTACACGGAAAGTTATCAATGCAGTAAATACAAAAGTAAAGGAAGTAAATAAATTTTGACATTAAAATTGACAGTCATCTCTGGTGCTTTGTGAGTTTGAAGTCTCTGGCAAGTTTTTGACAGCTTCAAGAGTAGTTCAGCGAGAACTGGTGTGTGTGAGGGTGTGTGTGTGTGTGTGTGTGTGNGGTGGTGTGTGTGTGTGTGGCGTGCGTGCGTGCGTGCCGGTTGCGTGCGTGCGTGCGTGCTTGCGTGCGTGTGTGTGTGTTTGTGAGAGAGATTGTATGTGTTGTGGTGAGTGTGTGTGTGTGTGTGTCTGGCTGGCGGTCTTGTGTGTGTGTTGTGGGTGTTGTGTTGTGGGTGTGGTGTGTGTGTGTGTGTGTGGTGTGTGTTGTGTGTGTGTGTGTGTGGGTGTGTGTGTGTGTTGGTTTGTTTAGGGCATGTAGCCAAAGTGGGTGGTGGTGATGGTGTGTGAAGTTTTTGGCCCCTCAGGCTTAAGCTGGCTTACAGCAGCGAGGTGAAGCACCTGTGTGTGAGCCTGTCAATATGCCTTAACATCAACGAAATAAAGAGACCAAGAGAGAGAGCCAGAACAGGAGAGAGAGAGAGAGAGAGAGAGAAGAGAATGGCGGAGAGAGAGAGAGAGAGAGAGAGAAGAGAAGAGAGAAGGAGAGAGAGAGAGAGAGAGGCTCGATTCCCAAGAGGCCGGATCTGGAAAGGTACACTAAATTGGGAGAGAGGGATGACTAGGAAGCTATTAGAGACCAGGTGCAAGAAAGATATGTCAGTAAAGAAAAGAGAGTAAGAAAAAAAGCAGACAAAGGGAAGGAAAAAAAGCTTTAGCATCAAAAGAATGAAACAACACTGTATGCATGTTCGTATGACTCTTTCTCTCATTCCTGTTCGCTCCATTCCTTCCCCTTGTTCCTCTGTCTATTCTCCCCTCCCGACCTTCTTTCTTACGTGTACTGGTTGCTCTCTGTTGCGGCGTGCCATGGGTAGTGTGTGTGCGGTGTGTGTGTGTTGTGTGTTGTGTGTGCAACAGTGTGGGTGTGTGTGTGTGTGTGTGTGTGTCGTGTGTGTGTGTGTGGGGTTGTGTGTGTGTGTGTTGCTGGTGTGTGTGTTGGCGTCGCGCCTGTGCTTTGCGCGTCTCTGTGTATATGCCATTCTTTGCATGTGTGTATTTGTGTGTGAAATTACTGGTATGTTTGACAAAATACTGGCTAGAGGGCGCCGGAGGCCTTAACACGTGTTTACATGTGTCCAGAATCCCGTCCTTTAACAAAGCACGTAAAAAAGAGCTTGATAGGTAAGGGCTTTGAGAGTTTTTTTAATACCACACTATTTAAATTGACAAGGCTGCCTTGTTGAACATAGACTGTCCAGATATGTGTGTTTTCCCCTGGGGACAACTGTCATGTGTAGTACATTACACACAGGGGTTAGCTGTCATGAATCGTGTTAAAACGGTTTTTGTGCATTCTGTTCTCCAGAATTTCAGAATGCCAGAATACAGTATTTCAGCATGGCTGCGTTCATAGGTTATATAGCAATTTGGTCAGTCCTAGGGGTGGATTACATAGGTTATATAGCGATTGCGGTGGTCCTAGGGGCGGCGTACATACTGGTTATATAGTAATTGGGGTGGTCCAACCAGGCAATTGCCCGGGGCGACACCCGCAAGGGGGCGGCACCATCACGCAACTCTGACCCCCCATGACCATATGCGAAAATCACCAATAGCCTCATCGATGCACCATGTTACTTCTCCCCTCTCTTTCCTGCGCTGTTCACCGTCCTAAGCTAGTGCAATCAAACATGGCAGTGAGTCGTTTTTTTTTAAATCAGGGCAGTTGATGTTTTTTTTATTTTTGCTCTGGGGATAGGGCTTGGGTGGGTGGTCGGTGTGCCAATCATTGTAGGACCCAGCGGCATTACTTTTTGCTTATATCCACGTACATTAGGCTATTTTGACAGTAAAAATATAAAAAAAGGCCAATTGGCATCATACTCCATTATGGCTCATACGATACTTATGAATATTATAATTTTAATATACTGTTTGTGAGCTTTTGTAGGTGGCAGGGTGGTTATATTATGAGTATGTACCTGCGTGATAAAATCACCACAAAACAGTATAGAAACTCAACTCACATATTCCAGCAGAACGGAATGGAGCCATAACTGAATCACCCTTCGGGATGATACCGAGACACAGCAAGTTCAGTGCTCTTCTGAGAAGACTAATTAAAGTGAAGTGATCCAGCCATGGAACAATATTATGGTCCACACATCCACCTCAATATAGAGATGTAATCCTATAAATTCAGGGGCGCTGATCCAGGGGACTTTTCTTTCCTTCTGTCTGTTATTTTTCCGTCTCTGTCTTCTCTCCTCTCTTTACTGTCTTCCTTCTTTTTGCGCTTCCATTTTTCTTCCTTCCTCTGTTTCCGTTCTTCTCATATTCACCATAACAGCAAATAAATAAATATGAAAAAAAGAACCTTTATGAAGTAAAACAATTGATTTCAGCTATTTTTATGCATCTCGAGTAATGGTAATTCCCCCCTACACCAAACGAACGCGAACGGAGAGGTATTAAAGCTGGATTAGGCTCTTTTGAAATAAGCCTGCTTCTAACAGCAGGTTCGATTCTAACTCTGTTTCTTGCGTTGTGTGGAATAAAGCATCCTTTCTCAGACAGACCTTTTTTAGCCTTTAGAGACAAAGACCTTCCAGAACCCCTGAGCCCCTGAGCCCAAGCCCCAGACCCAAGCGTCTCCAGCCCCTCACCATCTCCCCGCTTGCTTCCAGCCAGGGCGGTGTTTGTATTACTGTAATCTCCACAACAGCCTGCTTCCTTCGGTGTCTCTTCGGATAATCAGATCACCACTTGAACTCAGCTGTGCGAATAAACTCCAGACACCGAAGGTTGAGGAACCATCACATAAACATAACATTTGTTGTATGATTGCTTTTTTGATGTTTCACAGTATGTTGCAAGAGGAGAACGGTCGGGGCGCAGGTCATTGAACCGGCGAGGGGCGGGAATAGCCAATACTTGAATAGCTGTGGCAAGTCTAATAAATAAACAGCTGAAACAAGGCAACTCCTCGATTCAACAGCCAATGCAAACAGGCATTTTCCATGTATGTGTGGTGTGTGTGTGTGTGTGTGGTGTGTGGGTGTTTGTGTGTTGTGGTGTGTGTGTGTGGTGTGGTGTGTGTGTGTGTGTGTAGTGCTGGTGGTGTGTGTGTGTGTGTGTGCACGCTGCGCGTGTGGGTGCCTGTGGCGTGGCGGGCGTGGGTGCGTGTGTGCTGTTGGGTGTGTGTGGCGGTCTATCCCCCGGGTCCAGTGTCTCTGGTGTAAGTGTAGTCTCCTCTGAGGCGTGTATAGCACAGGGCCCCGGTAAGCCATGGAACAGAAACAGGAATCTTTGGTGCCCGTAATCCTCGAACTCCGAAGGTTTGCAGTAGTGCATGTTGCGTTCAGTACGTCTTTTCCTAAAAAAAAAAGGGATCCAATCCCTCACTGCATCTCCTGCGAGGGCATCATTTACAAAGTATAAGAAATAAGGCGGAAAATATAACTGTTTGCAAGTCACTGATGAAGAGATTTGCGATGGATTTTGGGGTGTGTGTGTCTGTGTGCCACAGTGTGTGTGGTGTGTGTGTGTGTGTGTGGTGTTGGGTTGTGTGTGTGTGTGTGTGTGGTGTGTGTGGGTGGTGTGTGTGGGTGTGCTGTGTGTGATGTGGATGTGTGTGGTGGTGTGCTGTGGTGTGTGTGATGTGTGTGTTTGTGTTGTGTGTGTGTGTGTGTGTGTGTGTTGCCTGTTTTGTGTGTGTGCATGTGTCCGTCGTGTGTGCTACTCTTTGGTGAAACTGAGGTTCCGTCTGAGGCAGAGTTGTAATAATTATGTAGCAGTGCATGAGGTACTCGTTACAAATGTAATTTACAATTTTTCTCAATCTTTGGTAAATAAATCATAGCCTACGCTATAGTCTGCTGTAATTTCCATATCTCTTTAAAACAGGGACCACTGCTGCTGAGATTTTTAGTTGTTTGATTTTCTTCGCAGGAAATTTCATGCTGCCCGCATGGCGAGAGAGGTCTAAGTTTACCGTTGTTTCTTCATGAATACTTACCACCTACCGACCAAATGCTAAGGAGTCATTATGACTTCGAAAAAAAGATTGCACTGTGTTCAGGGACTCTTCTCCATGTCCCAGTGTACCATTTTGAATATTCCAAAAATAGCCATCTTTTTTAGCTGCAAAAAGAATGACTCTCGCACTAACTGGACCATACTAGGAAATTACGTTTGTGTGATTTACTGTGAGTAAACGTTTCCATGTGAAAGAGCATAAGGATTGGCAACTCAGGCAGCACCAGTTTTCAATGACTCCAAAAACCCATAGTTTGGCAGTTCCCTTTTTGAACCCAATGTCCTGCACAGTCTGTAGCCTTTGAAGAGTCAGCTTCTGCTTAGCTAATGCGTAATAGTGGACGACCACCTGTATTATTTAACAAAGTGTTCCCTCTACTTCTGCTGCATTGCATATTCGTTCTGTGCCCCTGACGGGCTGACGAGTAGATGTCACTCTATGGGGTCCTATAACTTCAGCCCTCGGGACGTTTACAAGCGTCGCCCTTGAAAGCAATCCCTGATTAATTCACATCCCCAATTCCCTTAAACAGGGAAATGCAAAATTGCATGTGTGAGATACAAATAAGAACTTTTTTTTTTCTTTTCCCCTCGGTGCGCAGGGCATGCTTAGAGTGAGCAAACCTAATGCGCGGCACCTAAAAGTTTTGAGTCCGCTGTGCACGGTTGTCCCACTCCATGGCCCCCGGCCAACTCACCCATGTGCTGTACTGTGTTGTATTTACACAGCCTTCGATAGTGTGTGATTGTCCCAAGTGATCCAAGGATGCCAAAGGCTTCGCTATCCACCATACGCATCGCAGATCCCCAGTTTCTACATGTGGTGCTTGTTGTGTTCGGATAGCCAGGTTGGGCGGTAAAAAACCAAAGTCCTTGATTGATTGTGATGTACAGCCAAAGCTGTTCTCCAACAACCCACGCATAGCGTTTCCCTTTGACCTGCGATCGTTGCATTGGCATAGTGAAGCCAAGCTGTCATAGCTAGACGGCCCATACGCAGCACTGGACCTGTGTTGTATTTCGGTTGGTTGACATCCATGTTGCTACACCCATACAAGTCTCCCCGTGACCTGTTTGTATCTTTGGGAAGTAGGTTGCTGCTACACCCCTCACAGGGGGGAGGCTCAAAGTCACCCAAAGGGGGAA